>NC_056745.1:641779993-641877493 GCF_019279795.1 Protopterus annectens
CCTTTCTGAAGGTAGTAGAGTCCAGTTTTCAGAGTTTGCTGAATCCGAGGCTGTATTGTAGTTTCTGTGTTGACCTATATCTTACTTAGACAGAAGGAAGTTTTTCTGTTCAACAGTGAGAGTGGAGAGCTTTGAGCAGCCTATCTGTCCCTGGAGGAGTGGTTTTCAGCTCAGAATTTGTAGTTAATTGGCCATTTTGGGCTAATTTCCATCCCTTTCAAATTTCTCCTATAAAAAACAGCATTTGCTCATTTTTTGTGCTTGTGTCAGCTCAGCAAGGACCTTCCCAGGTGTCCTGCAGAGTCCTACAGCAGCAGAAGGAGAAAAGAGAGACTTTGGTTTGATTTAAGTATTTTTTGGCTTGTTTCTTGGTAGTAATTGCTTATTCTGCCTAAACACTCGGTTTCTAGCATTTATTTGTTGCTAAAAAGCCTATTGCAGCTGTTTAATTCTACTTACTGTTTGCACTTTAAAATAGTTTTTTGAGCATTTAAACTGTTTTTACTGTTGTAGGCTACACACTCAAGTGTGCTAGTCATTTTTCTCTGCTTTAAAGTTATTATTTTGTTTTAACTGCCTTAACTTCTTAAAAATAACAAACAAAAAATATAAGCTTCACTTCACTTGTTTCCCACCTTTCTGAAGCTGGTGGAGTCCAGTTTTCAGAGTTTGATCCGTCCGTAGGTCCGTAGATTAGTACTAAGCTAACTGCCCTTGTGAGCCATTTTAAGCCTAGCCAATTATCCCTTGTGAGACTCAAACCCTGCACCTTGTGCTTGTAAAGCAAACACCTTAACCATTAGGCCACTCTCCCAACCAGTCCAGTCCAGTCCAGTCCAGTTTTCAGAGTTTGATAAATCCAGGGCTGTATTACAGTTTCTGTGTTGACCCATACCTTACTTGGATAGAAGGAAGTTTTTCTATTCAACAGAGAGAGTGGGGAGCTTTGAGCAGCCTGTCTGTCCCTGGAAGAGTTGTTTTCAGCTCAGAATTTGTAGTTTATTGGCCATTTTGGGCTAATTTCGATCCCTTTCATCCTTCTGCTATAAAAAACCTGCATTGGCTTGTTTTTTTGCACTTGTATCAGCTCAGCAAGAACCTGCCCATGTAACCTGCAGAGTCCTACAGCAGCAGAAGGAGAAAAGAGAGACTTTGGTTTGATTTAAGTACTTTTTGGCTTGTTTCTTGATAGTAATTGCTATTTCTGCATACATTCTCGGTTTCTAGCAGTTATTTGTTACTAAAAAGCCTATTGCAACTGTTTAATTGTACTTACTGTATGCACTTTAAAATCATTTTTTTCAGCATTTAAACTGTTTTTACTGTTGTAGGCTACACATTTATGTGCACTAGCCATTTTTCTGTGCTTTAAAGTGATTATTTTGTTTTAACTGCCTTAACTTCTTAATAAAACACACACAAAAAAAAAACAAAAAAATAAGCTATCCTACAGTTGTTTCCCACCTTCCTGAAGCTAGTAGAGTCCAGTTTTCAGGGTTTGCTGAATCCAGGGCTGTATTGTAGTTTCTGTGTTGACCCATACCTTACTTGGAGAGAAGGAAGTTTCTCTGTTCACCAGTGAGAGTGGGGTGTGTTTGGTAGTCTTTGAAGGAGTGGTTTTCATCTTAGAATTTTAAGTTTATTGGCCATTTTGGACTAATTTCTATCCCTTTCATCTTTCTGCTATAAAAATCCACATTTGTACATTTTTTGCGCTTGTATCAGCTCAGCAAGAAACTGGCCAGCTGACCTGCATAGTCCTACAGCAGCAGAAGTAGAAAAGAGAGACTTTGGTTTGATTTAAGTACTTTTTGGTTTGTTTTTCAGTAGTAAGGGTTGGGAGGATGGCCTAATGGTTAAGGTGTTTGCCTTACAAACACAAGGTGCAGAGTTTGAGTCTCACAAGGGATAATTGGCTAGGCTTAAAATGGCTCGCAAGGGCAGTTAGCTTAGTACTAACCTATGAACCATAGTTGTTAATTCTGCCTATACGCTCGGTTTCTAGCATTTATTTGTTACTAAAAAATCTATTGTAAGTATTTAATTATACTTACTTCTTGTTTGCAATTTAAAATCATTTTTTGTGTGCATTTAAACTGTTTTATCTGTTGTAGACTACACATTCAAGTGCGCTAGCCTTTTTTCTGTGCCTTAAAGTGATTATTTTGTTTTCATTGAATTGGCTTCTTAAAAAAAAAACAAAAAAACAAAACAAAAAGCTATCCTACACATTTCCCACCTTTCTGATTCTAGTAGAGTCCAGTTTTCAGAGTTTGTTGAATCCAGGGCTGTATTGTAGTGTCTGTGTTAACCCATACCTTACTTAGATAGAAGGACGTTTCTCTGTTCACCATGGAGAGTGGGGAGCTTTGAGCAACCTATCTGTCCATGGAGGAATGGTTTTCAGCTCAAAATTTGTAGTTTATTGGACATTTTGGGCTAATTTATATCCCGTTCATCTTTCTGCTATAAAAACCTGCATTTGCACATTTTTTGTGCTTGTATCAGCTCAGCAAGAACCTGCCCAGGTGACCTGCAGAGTCCTACAGCAGCAGAAGGAGAAAAGAGAGACTTTGGTTTGATTTAAGTACTTTTTGGCTTGTTTCTTGGTAGTAATTGCTAATTCTGGTTAAATGCTCGGTTTCTAGCACTTATTTGTTACTAAAAAGCCCATTGCAACTTTTTAATTATAATTACTTACTGTTTGAACTTTAAAATCATTTTTTGAGCATTTAAGCTCTTTTTACTGTTGTAGGCTACACACTCAAGTGCGCTAGCTGTTTTTCTGTGATTTAAAGTGATTATTTTTTTTAACTGCCGTAACTTCTTAAAAAAATAAGCTATCCTACACTTGTTTCCTGCCTTTCTGAAGCTAGTAGAGTCCAGTTTTCAGAGTTTGCTGAATCCAGGGCTGTATTGTACTTTCTGTGGTGATCCATACCTTACTTGGATAGAAGGAAGTTTCTCTGTTCACCAGTGAGAGTGGGGAGCTTTGAGCAGCATATCTGTGCCTGAAGGAGTGGTTTTCAGCTCAGAATTTGTAGTTTATTGGCCATTTTGTGCTAATTTCTATCCCTTTCATCTTTCTTCTATAAAACCTCACATTTGCATGGTTTTGCACACTGCACAGCGCCGGTTAGCTTAATCCTGGCTCCACAAAGTCTGCTCTTCAGTTTTTCCCTTATAACTTTTCAGTCTTTCAGCCTAAAGCACTCAGACCCATACCTTTCAGCCGAGCACTTGTTCTAAATCTACTGCAGCACTAAATAACCCCCAGCACTCAGCCCCCACATGTGCCAGAATGGAATAGTCTTTATACTTTCCTACTTATTCAGGTCTGTAAAAGAGATAGCTCCCGGTGTGCTCCCGGTGTACTCTCCAGCCTATCTGATGAAACTGGGCATCTTGAGGCAATGCTACAACTGCCTCATGTACACAGACAACCCTCTCCTCCTACCACCAAACACTAACACTTGTGAGAGATGCACTTATACAACCAATCTAGAGGCAAAGCTCTCTCCAACCAAGACTGGAACAGACAGTCAAGAGGAGAAGGTAACAACTCGCAACACCCCACTCACTACACATAGACAAACTAAACCAACACCTTCAAAACCCACACATAGAAACACCAAGACATATACAGAGGCTCTGATTAAAAATCTAAATCTGCCTAGGCAACAGACACCTCCAAACAGACACACAAGCAACCTCCTCTCACCAACACACCCCAAACAACACATAGCCCACAAACTCGGTGTGCCACACAACCACAGCCCATAAGGCAAAACAACATACCCAACAGACTAGTGATAGGTGACTCTATAGTCAGGCACACTGACGTCCCACTCACCAGGCTGGACAAAGAGAAGGTTACTGTCCGCTGCTTATCGGGTGCCAGAATCTGCCACATAACGCATGCACTCAGGTCACTACAGGGCAAGTACAAATATGACTCTGTCATTGTCCATGCTGATGTAAATGACCTGAGATGTACCTCCCTGGACTACATGAAAAGAGACCCTAGCCCTGAGTAGCATCCTGCCTTCACCAAAAAATTATACCACAGTACAAGGATAAGATGATCAACTTCAACAATTGGCTAAGCTTCTGGTGTCATTCAAAAGGGATCCAGTATCTGTCTGCCTGGGATGACATGTTTGACAGGCCACGATGCTTTGCCAGAGATGGCCTGCACCTGTCACCCCTGGTATTCAGGATATTGGCCAAGGCTCTAGCTACCCTTATAGTGCCTTTTTAGACAAGGCTCAAAAAACAAACCCACCACCATAAGAACTACAGGTAACAAAAAACTGAGGGCAATGCTACGCAATGCTAGGAGTCTAAACCTCAAAACCTCAAAACCTCAAAATGCACTTACTCGAGGCACTCCTCGAGGCACTCCTCAAAATGGACAACATCGATATCTATGCAGTGACTGAGACCTGATTCAAGGCTCCCAAGAGCACCCCAGCACTTCCAGGCTATAATTCATAGCACACATTTCGGCCACAAAACCTGGACCGAAACACGAAGGGCAGAGGTGTGTCCATATACATCAAGGACATCCACACCTCCAGGCTAGTTGTAAAACACGATGCCTCTTAAATCATCCAAGTGCAATTAACCCAGGGCAAAAATGCATTCCAAATTGTAGCTTGTTATAGATCCCCCACCATGACCCAGAACCCTCACTCCTCGTTCCTGGGGACATTGGAAAAAATGAGGGTCCAACCAAATACCATAATAATGGATGATTTCAACTACCCTAACATAAACTGGGAAAACTACTCTTGTACTAACCCTCTTGCTCAATGATTCCTGGAATTTATAAACTCTAATGCCCTGGATCAACTTGTCAACACCCCCACCAGGGGCAGCAATATTCTGGACCTGGTCATTGCCAACATGGGTGACTGGTGCTCAACGCCAGAGATCAACTCCTCGCTTGTTAGATCAGACCATAAACTAATCACCCTAGATATCCACATCCCGACCCCACCCCCACAAAAAGAAACCATCATAAAAATGTTTTCCAAAGCGAACCTCACTCTACTCAAAACTGAGGTGACTAACTTCACAACACCCCTGCAGATGGATAACACAGTCAATACAGTCATGACTGCTGAATCCTACACAAATGCACTCTACAAGCACCTGCATGAGTGCATGGATCGTGCTATCCCCAACAAAACCAAGACTCTATCCTCCAAAAAAAGGAAGCCGATCTGGTGGTCCCCTGCTATAACAAACTCTACAACAGAAGGAAGAAACTGTTGAAAAAGAGAGTAAAAACCCAGCTATGGAGGAACTCACTGACGGGCCTCAGTAAAAAACTAAGATCTCTCATAAAATCCTCCAAAGCTAATTTTGAAAGAAAAATTGCCACGGATTCCAAAGACAACCACAGGGCATTCTTTAGCTATATCAAGAATCTCCATGGCAACACCCAGATCTGCACCGAGCTATAACAGAATGGCACAAAATATACAGAGCCCACTGATATTGCCAACATATTGGCAGATAGGTTCAGTGCAAACTTTACTCTCCCCTCACCCCCCAAAGGGCCTATAACTATACCAGATGGTTGTAGAGCCCCAGCAATCACAAACACACAGGTAAAAATGGCACTCTCTAAAGCCAAAACCACAGCATCCATGAGACTGGACAACATCCCATTCTGCATCTTACACAAACTCCAAAATGAACTTAGCCCCCCACCTAAAATCCATGTTCAATCACAGCCTCACCACAGGCTATGTGCCCACAGAATGGTGCACAGCAATGGTTATCCCACTCCACAAAGGAGGAACTGCCACAGACCCCAGGAACTACCGACCTATTAGCCTGACAAGCCTGGTCTGCAAGGCCATGGAGCGTATCATCATGGAACTCATAAACAAAGACATTGGTAACCTCTAAACTCTGGATGCTACTCAATTCAGATTTGTAAAAGGTAGGTCATGTCTCCTAAACCTGATAGACTTCTTTGAAGCGGTTACTAAGGCCATAGACGAGGGCAAGGTGGTCCACACAGCCTACCTGGCCCTCGCTAAAGCCTTTGACACTATCCCTCATTCAGGAATCATAGATAAACTCATCAACCTTAACATAAACCCTTACATTATGAGATGGGTGGCCAAATGGCTCATGGACAGAACCCATATGGTAAGAGTTGCAGACTCCAGATCTGATTCCAAACCAGTGACAAGTGGAGTGCCCCAGGGTTCAGTCTTGAGACCCCTCCTGTTCGGTATATACTTCTCTGAAGTGCAAGCGAACACCAAGGGTCTATGGCTAACCAAGTTCACAGATGACTGCAAACTGGGTGCCATTATTGATTCCCATGCCAATGTAGACATCCTGCAAAAGGGCTTCATCGAGACAGACACCTGGTGTCAAAATCATGGCCTAAAGCTAAATGCCAAAAAGTACATTGTTATCCCCTTTGGTGAAAACACGGTACCCATGAATTACCAAATAGGGGGAAGTTCACTTAATACAGAAAGTGTGATAAGAGACCTTGGGACCCAAGTGGATAGTAACCTCTCCTTTGTTAACCACATTGCCACAGTGGTCAGAAAATCTTTCTACGTGGCCCACTTAATCACAAAAGGGTTTGCATCTAGAAATAAGGAATTCATCGTTCCCCTCTACTCATCACTTATCAGACCCCTCATTGAATACAATGCCCCGTTTGGGGTGCACCTCACAAGACACCTACAACAACTTGAGAGGCCCCAAAAGTACCTCACCAAGAGGATTCCTGGCCTCAAACAATTGCCCTATGCCAACCGGCTCAAGAAACTCAAACTCTACTCGGTCACATACCGCTTACTCTGAGGAGACCTCTGTCTGACATACAAAGCTATGTCATACCCGGAATTGTTGGACATGCTCCACTTGAAGAAATCCCAATCTCCCCGAGCTACATGCTCTAGGGACCTAAACCTCACCACAACAATAAATAGGATATTCTGGAAGGATAGATTCTTGTCCCAGAGACTTCCCATGCTCTGGAACAAAATTCCCATCCACATCAAGCAGAGCTCAACGTTGGCACTCTTCAAGAAAATTCACCCCTGGAATTATGTCTGGGGCACTGCTCGACAGAGGGGAGGAATTTAACAATACAAGGGTGGCAAAAGCCAATACACTGTTGGCTAGGCTTGCTTTGACTCTCGGGCCAATAGCTAGTACCTACCTATGAACCTATGAACTGTTGGCTTGTGAACTGCATGCCATTGTCTGAAATAACTTTGTGTAGACTTTCATGAACAGAAAAATGATGCTTCATCTTAGTAATGGCTGTACTAGATGCTAGGTTGGGAAGTAGGTCAATCTCAAACCAATTGGAGTAAGAATGTACTAACACCAAATAATTCTGACCATTCTAAACGAAGATATCAGTGGCCACTGTCAACCAAGGTAGTTCTAAAATCTGATTAAGCTGAAGTGGTTCTTTCTTTTGATGAGGCTTTGTACTATTACATACTGAAAAAGAAGAAAGTGCTCTCTCAATGTTTTATGACATAGAAGGCCAAAATACTATCTCTCTCACCCTTGTTTTGGTAGATTCAGTTCCTGGGTGAGCACAATGCAAGATAGTAATATACTCAGGTTGCAAATACTTTGAAACAATTACTTTTGGACCTTTAATTATGATACCTTTGTCAGACAAAATCTTATCTCTGTATGGAAAATAAGGTTGCACTTATTGAGGTGAATGGGCACTTTGCAATATGCTGGTCATTCTGAAGGTGTAATTGTACCTTGCAGTTTGGCCCATTTGTATCCATATGATGTTTTTGCTAAATCTTATTTTTTTATCATTTCCCAATCAACACACACTGCCAGAGACTTCATTTTCATCGTCTTAGGTGTTTCTTAAGCAAATTGTCCAAAATTTGCCATGTAGTTTTAATGGAGTTTCACTCTACAACCACATTATAGGGTCTCCTGGCATGTGTATAAATATTTCTTCAGAGCAGCAAATGCAAGGTATAGGGAATTATCTCCACTTGACCATTCTGTTTTGTTTTTTTTTTAACAGGATTACAGATTTGTGATAATATTGGGCTGTTTCTGGTTTCTGTTTGTCCACACAATTCTATTATATAAGTTTGTTGGTTATTGGCAACTCTTTAAGTATAATCAAGTAAAAATATATCAACTAGATATGCATTACTTAGTTTTTAAGCCTTCTGATATGGCAGCCATCCATTATGGACAATCAAAAGCTGATCAGTTGTCAAGCTATTACACACAAGGAAATAGAACACCTCCAAACAACTGTTTTTTGCACTCTCACTCCCACCCCCACTTATCTTTAACTTACAACACAGTTGTAAACAACATTGGGAACAGAAGAAAATTCCCCAAACAGTGCCATGTGGCAATCACTTTCACTTTTTACTCTAGAAGGAGTCAGCAAGGGAGTAATATTTCACTGGGAATGCACAGGTAAGCCTTATGACAGTAATGAAAGTCCATCAATATCACCATGATTGTATGTCCCTTGAATTAATTTTCATAATTATATACTCTTAGAGAATGGACAAACTGTACATCAACACCCTGATTGGGGAACAGACATTCTCCAGCAGGGTATTAATGTACAAGTAATGCCCGCTGACAAACGACTCCACTGCTTCACGGTAGCATAGTAAGCTGCCGTGGAGCTAGGACTGCAAAAAATAAATGGCCGCCATTGTTTTCCATGCACTAAGTGGCAGTTCTGCTGTTTAGTGAGCTTAAAATGTAAAACAAAAAACAAAAAAAGGATAGGGATTGTGTGTGGGTGTGCGTGTGTGTGTGTGTGTGTGTGTGTGTGTGTGTGTGTGTGTGTGTGTGTGTGTGTGTGTGTGTGTGTATGTGTCAGAGAAAAAGATAGAGCGAGAGAGTGAGAGAGAAAGCAAGAGTGATCTTGTATGTCTCAATGCATGTATGAAAGTAGAGGAGACTGTGTGTATGTGAAAGAGATTGAGACAGTAAGAGCGATCTTGTGTGAGTGAGTGCCTGCATAAAACTAGAGGAGATTGTGTGTGTAAGGGAGACTGACAGAATGAAAGGAGTCTTGTGTGAGTAAATGCTTATATGAAAACAGAGGAGCCTGTGTATATGAGAGACTGAGAGTGAGAGTGATCTTGTGTGAATGAATGTGTGCATGAAAGCAGAGGAGGCTGTGTGTGTGTATATGTATGTGTGTGAAAGCAGAAGAGACTGTTTATGTGTGTATGGGAGAGAGAAAGAGCTGCATGTAAAATTGTGTTTTACTTGGTTATTATTTTTTAAGCACTATATTATATGTTTGATGTAAAATACTTCTTCCCAACACCATTAACTTATACTACAGCAAGTCTGAAACATTAGGCAGAAGAACTATTTTACATTAAAAATATATAAAAAATAATATAGTTCTTAAAAAAATAAATAAGCAAGTAAAACACAATTTTACAGAGACCCCTTTCTCGAAGCACAATAATGCCCTCCAGGGTATGTGTTAATATGTAATCAACGCCCTTCATAGGTTCATAGGCACTAGGCTATCGGCCCAAGGGCCTAAGTAAACCTAGCCAACAAGGTTCCCTGGCTTACGCCACCCAAGAAATTTAATTTCCTGTGCCCTTGTCGAGCAGAGCCACAGAAGTGATCCCTGGGGTGTATTTCCTATTTCCCATCCACTCATCAAGATTTTTCTTGAAGAGTGCTAATGAGGAAATTTGCTTGACCTAGACGGGTAGCTTGTTCCAGAGTATAAGGGGTGTAGAGGCCCTCCGCCTACTGCGTCAGGCAGGCATTAATTACATATTAGCACACACTCTGTCAGGCATTATTGCTCGCTTAGAAAAACAGACAGCTGTTCTGCGGTTATTAAACGCATCTCATTTATTAGGTTAAAATTAAACGGCAGTACCTGGTGGTCTGTTACCAATGTGAATGTCTTTTGAATAATAATTAATAAAACTTGGCTGTCCTCTGAAAAGAGGACACTGGCCTAGTGGAACTAACCCTGGCCAACAAAGTGGAAAAAAATAAATCTTGCATAATCTGAGAAATTGTGCTAACATCCGTTATTAATCTGACATAGCTCTGAGGTAAGTGTTCCACCAACAGAGCTCTTCAAGTGAAGAGAGCAAAAAAAAACTTTTGGCTTTTAATGTACACCCTCCTGAGCAAAATAAATAAATAAATAAATAAATAAATATTGCATCTGCATGTACTTCTACCATTACTTCTTTTTAACTTAATTTCCATTGATATTGTAATATCTTGCTGCTCTGTCATAGGCTGGCTCAGTGGTTAAATGCCTCTTCAGGCAAATGCCCAACAGCATGAAGAGGTCATGTATTATTCATACCATATTTTAGCCATGGTGGCTAGTCTGTTTTATGTTTTCTGGATTGTGTTTGTTGTAACAGACCACCCTTTAGTCGTTTGCTCTATTTTAGTTTTTGTATATCCACAAAGATGCATCCTTTGTAGTACAGACATTGATAGCAGGGATGCTACCTCTGGTCTAATTAATGTCTTCCTTAGAAAATAAGATAGTTTTGTAAGTGCAAAGAACAGTTTGATTCAAATTGGACATTTCCTTTGGATACCTTTGGTAGACTGGAATAGTAACAGTTATTTCATACATGTATTCAGATGAGCAGGTCTAAATGTGAATTTGTTTAAATTACTTTTTGCACTGCTTAGTGAGTATATTATAATTTATGCATATTATGCAATTTTTCTAATTGCATATAATGTGCTGTACAGATACTGCTTACAGCAACAATTGCATTTCCTTAATTGCTTATTTGAATTCTACTTCAGTTACTATTGTTTCATCTTACTTTACTTAATTTTCTATGTTTTCTTGTTAATAGGCTAATATGCTTTTTGATTTGTTGTGTGTTACTAAAGATATGTATCACTAGTGAGTTTAAGAGAGATGAAAAGTGCGCACACAACTGAAATTAAGTTGCCATGGGTGGGTTATTCTTTTTGCAAAGACACCTACATAAATATATTACTCAGAAGACTACTATTTTAAGTAGTCTTTTTATTTTACTTTTACTGTCTTTTAGTACTTTGTGGTATGTAATGTAAATCTATATGTTTAATTTCCACCAATGTTTTGCGGTGACACTGTGGCACAGTGGAAATCTTTGTCACCTCACAACAAGTGGTTTCCTGGTTCATTTCTTGGCTGGGGTGCCTTCTGTGTGGAGTCTGCTATCCTCCCTGTGTCTGTGTGAGTTTTCTCCAGGTGCTCCAGATTCCTCCCACATTCTAAAGACATTCAGTAGGTGGATTGGACACTCCAAGCTGGCGATAAGTGTGTGTGTGTGTGTGTGTGTGTGTGTGTGTGTGTGTGTGTGTGTGTGTGTGTGTGTGTGTATGTGTGTGTGTGGGGTATGAAGGAACAGGTAGAGCAAAGCTAGCCACCCTGCTACACGAACCTTGGCTCCTAGATGATTGACACTCCGACCCAATGTGCAAAAATAGGAAAAAGGGGGTTCTGAATGGATTTTGTTTTTTATTTAGTTCAGTAGCTTTAACATGCATATGGAAATATTTACTTTGACTGGTTTACTAGGAAGCCTTTCTGTGAAACATTTTATTTTGCAAGTGTGATGACCGTGCCCTGGCCCAGCAATCAAGGAGCATCAATCGTCACCACTAACACCAGGGAGGGCGTCTCATATAAGAGAAAAGGATAACTAATACACACAGTAAAATACAATTTCCCTTAAGTGCACACAGAGATCACAGATAGTCTGGGGCTGGTTGCTCCCTTGCTCTCCAGGTCCCTAATAATACTCCCCACTGGCACAGCTATAGGGTCCAGATCTCAGCCTAGCTGGCAAGCTAACCTCTAGTACCCTCCCTGTCCCACCAGTGCTTTGTGTCCCTGCCCAGGTAGCTGAGACACCACACACGCTTTGAGGTAAGTATTTATACAACTTCACAGACACTCCTGGGAAAGGCTGACACAGATTCTCCAGCTGTGCCCCTTTACCCAGACTATACAGTAGTCATTTCTGCCACCACCAGCTAATACTTATCAGCTACCCAAAGGCCCTTAAAAGAGTGTCCAATTATTACTGTGCAATATTATTATCCAATTGGTAATTTGACTATTCAGTCTAAGGCTTATTAGAGTGGCTTATTACAATAAACTCTATAAATATGTTATGTTCTCTAGAGCTTATTTATCTTTACACAAACCATCCACAGGTAAAAGTTTTTAAAATATTTAGTAATAAATAATTAAAAACACAAGACAATACTACTAAACCACAGTGATATCTAAGAGTTCAAAGATCACAAAGAAACTTAAAACAATACAGTAGGAAAGTTCTGATATAACAGAAAAACACTTGTCTAACTTTCTTCTAAGTTCCTAGCTATTACTGCAAGAAAACATACTTCTAAGGCACTACTTACATAAGACAACAGGCAGAGTGCTGATAAGTGGGATATCAAGATCAAAATGCTCACAGTCTCTCACTGAACAATAGTTTTTAAACTTACTAACAAACAGCTCTGCTAGGCCCTCCCAAATTACATCATTTTGACACTTAGGTTTTCCCAGTATACACATTACATCATTTTGATACTTAGTCTGGAGAACTCAAGCTAGTTTTTCAAGTGACCCTTGATAAACGCCGCTTGAGAGGATAGGTCTATCTGAGGGTACCTCACCCCATTCCCTGTCTCGAGAGCCCATCTGCATTGGCATTGCTAACCCCACTGCGGTGCTGCGCTGACATATATGCTTGCAACCCCGGGCTCCAGCTTAGCAACTTCGCATTTTACTGACTGGCTCTGTTTAACCATGTTAGAGGGCTGTGATCTGTCATTACAGTGAATTTTCTTCCATACAGATAAGGCTGAAGTTTTTGCAGTGCCCACACTATAGCTAGACTTTCTTTTTCTACAGCTGCATAGCATTCCTCCCTGGGTTGGAGCCTATGACTGAGATAAACCACTAGGTGCTCTTCCTCCTTTGAAAAAATCTGGCTAAGCACAGCCCCCACCCCATGGTGTGAAGCATCCACCTGCACAACAAATTCTTTGCTGTAATCTGGACTTGTTAACACAGGGGGTCCTCCCAAAGCTTCTTTAAGCTTCTGAAATGCCTGCTCACATGCTGGGGTCCACACTACCCTATCTGGCCTGTTCTTCCTTTTCAGGTCTGTGAGGGGAGCAGCTATGGTACTATACCTAGGCACAAACTTTCTGCAGTACCCTGCTGTCCCTAAGAATGCCCTCACCTGTTTTTGGTAACAGGTGCAGCCCATGCTTGAATAGCTTCCACTTTGGCAGGTTCTGGCCTTATCTTACCACTCCCCACTCTATGTCCTAGGTAGGAGACCTCTGCCATACCCACCTGACATTTGCTCGGCTTAATGGTCAACTCTGCCCTCTGTAGTCTGCCCAGCACCTCCCTTACATGTTGAAGGTGCTCTGGCCAGGAATGGCTGTAGATGGTAATATCATCTAGGTAAGCAAAGGCAAACCTTCCTGCTCCTGTTAGGATTTTATCCATCAGCCTCTGGAAAGTCACTGGGGCATTCTTCATCCCAAAGGGCATTTTTGTGAACTCATACAACCAAAAGGAGTCACAAAGGCTGACTTCTCTCTAGCACTGGAAGTCAAGGGTACCTGCCAGTAACCCTTTGTAAGATCAATGGTTGTAAGATACTTAGCCCCACCCAGCTGCTCTAGGGCCTCATCTGTCCTAGGCATGGGGTAAGCATCTGACTCTGTGTGACTATTTAATTTCCTGTAATCCGCACAGAACCTGGTGCTGCCATCCTTCTTTGGCACCAATACCACTAGTGAGGCCCAGGGACTGCTGGACTCTTGAATCACCCCTAGTTCCAACATCTCCTGCACCTCTTCCCTCAGAGTCTGTTTGAATCCCTCAGGCACCCTATAAGGGGCCTGCCTAATAGGACTTTGGGGTTCTGTATCCACCTGGTGCTGCACCAGGTGGGTGCTCCCTGGTTTCCCAGTGAACATGTCCCCAAATTCCAGCAACACTGCTTGGATTTCTCAAACCTGGGTAGGAGATAGCTGCTGAGACATTGCTAACCCTTCCACTGAGGTGTCAGCCCGAGCCTTACTGAGGAGATCAGTCCCCAGATCTCCCTCAGACTTCTCCTGCAATCCACTGCAAATGCTCAGCACAAGGGCCTCCTTATCATGGTAAGGTTTCATCATGTTAACATGGTACAATTTGTGCCCCTATCATCTGCCTAGCACTTCCACAATGTAGTTAACATCATTTAAATTTCTTACCACCTTGTAGGGTCCCTCCCAAGCTGCTGGCAGCTTGTTGTGTCTGACAGGAATGAGTACCATTACCTGCTGCCCCACAGCATACTCTCTAGCTCGAGCATTCCTGTCATACCACACCTTCTTCTGTTGTTGGGCTTCTGCCAGGTTCTTTGCGGCCAAGCCTATGAGTTCCCTGAGCCTTGTCCTGAGGTTTAGGACATATGGCACAACAGACTCCTTGTGAGACTCGCACTCACCTTCCCACTCATCTCGAATTAAATCTAGAGGTCCCCTCACCCTATGCCCATACAGCAACTCAAAGGGTGAAAAATCTGTGGATTCCTGGGGAACCTCTCTGTAAGCAAACAGCAGATACGGCAAATATTTGTCCCACTCCCTCTTAAACTGATCTGCAAATGCCCGTAGCATGGACTTGATTGTAGAGTTTAACCTCTCAACAAGACCATTGGTCTGGGGATGGTAGGGGTGGTCTTCATGTGCTTCACCCCACAGGACTTCCACAGACAAGCCAGCAGGTCTGACATGACATTGGCACTTCAGTCAGTCAGTATTTGTTTTGGGAAACCTACCCAGCTGAAAATCTCTAACAAAGCATTTGCCACCTTCTCTGCCTCAATGGAGGACAAAGCCACTGCCTCATGGTATCGTGTAGCATAATCTACAACCACTAGGATATAATTTTTCCCTGTGGAACTTTGGGTACTCAGAGGACCAACAATATCCATAGCTAGACTCTGAAATGGCTCCTCAATCACAGGTAAAGGCATCAAAGAAGCTCTCACCTTGTCTTCTGCCTTGCCTACCTTTTGGCACTGTTCACAGGTCTTGCAGTACCCTGTTACATCTCTGGAAAATCCAGGCCAATAGAAGTTTTGCATAATATGCCTCTTTGTACGTTTTATGCCCATATGACCTGCAAAGGGAATATTATGGGCTATGGCTAGAAGCACCAGATGGTAGGCTCTAGGCACTACCAACTACTGTACTCTCTCACCTTCTAGTCCTCCCCCAGGGGTCCACTCTCTGTATAGTAACCCTTTGTCCCAGTATACAGAGTTCCCCTTCCCTTGAGAATCAGATGCCTCCCTAGCTACCTGCCTTAGGCCTTGCAATGTAGGGTCTGAGAGCTGAGCCTGTCTCCACTCTCTCCTTGTAACCCTTCCCAGCTCCCCTTCCACAGGAGGTCTGGCATCCTCTGACAGTGGTGCCTCACTGTCAGCCTGGGTACTACTACTTGCCTCTACCTTTGCAGTTACGCTGTCCAAGGGAACATCAGTACCCACAAGCAGCTGTGGCTCACATTCAGTCTCACTGCTACAGCATTGCTCACTCCCTAAAGTAACCACCTCACCAGTCCTGGCTGCAAGTATGCAGTCTGTCTGGGTCTCCCCCAGGCTACCAGACCCAAATGCTTGTACATATAACTGCATAAGTACATGGTACTGCCTCATCCAAATTCCTCCCTCTCAGGACATCTGAAGGATGGTAGTTCCATACCCCTGTTTTCTCAAGACAACACACTATTGGCATTTTGTCTTTCCCACTTACTGGCTCCCTCACCTTTGATTCCCCACCTTGCCTCTGTGGACACCTGCATGCCACATAGCCCCACTGGTTGCATTCAAAATATTTCACCCTAGCTCCTGGACGTGTACCTGGACTAGTGGCTTCCCCTGCTACTGGCAGATTCTGTTGGGGACAGTCTGTGCTGCCCACCATGGGTTCCTTTAGACCCATGAGCTGTACTGGGGGTCCCCTTCCTGTGCAGGGCTGCCCTGCTGGCCAGGTATAGGTCTCCCTTCTTCCCCGACTCATCTGAAGTAGAACACTGTCTATCAACTAACCAGATCCTCATGTCCTCAGACAAAGTGCTTAGGGCTTGTTCCCTCACCAAAAGATCTGCCAGCCCTTCAAGAGTAGTGACCTGACATCCACTCACCCAGCTATGAAAATAAGTGCTCAGTTCAGCAACATGTTCACATACATTTTCATCTGTCTTACGGCTATGCTCCCGAAACTTTTTCCTATACATTTCAGGTGTTAGCTTAAAACATTCTAACAGACATTTTTTTATAGCAGTATAATCAAAACAGAGTCAGGCATTTGTAATATACAAGTTACAGCTTTCCCATGGAGTAAGGGGGTCAGGAACCGTACCCAGAGCCTTTGGTCAACACTATACTGTTTGCATGCCCTTTCAAACATGTGAATGAAACTATCAAAATTGTCCCCCTCTTTAAATTGCAGAAGAAATTTGCTGACCTTTTGTGCTTCTGGGGTCCAGTTACTCTCTTCCCAATTACCTCCATGACTCTGGCAAAGAGTCAGCATTTCCCTCTCATTCTCCCTCTGACACGCCTTTTCTTCAGCTTCTATTTCCAAATGCCTGGCCTCCAACTCAAGTCTCTTTAGCTCCAGCTGGATTTTTAAGTCCACTGCAGAAAGGTTGAGCTGTCCATTCCCCGAGGATATTGTATCTCCACTGCCAATCTGATTGTCCTCCTGGATGCTGATTTCTGATGCAGAAGTAACCAAGGCTGCAATCAGGTCAGTCTTAGTCAGATTTCCATGCACCAGTCCCCTAGACTGGCACATCTCCACCAGCTGACTCCTTGTCAGCTTTCTATACTCCTCTGCTGACATGCTGCCTGCTCACCCTGACTAACTAAGCTAACAAAAGAATTAAAACAATTGTTATCCGAACTCTGAGTATACACTGCGTGGCTGATTTAGAGTACAAAACACCTTCCAGAGATCACTGTACATAAGCTAACCACTGCAAACCGCAAGTGATGATATCTTATCCCAACCACTGTGAACCACAAATGTGAGGATATCTTATCCCAACCACTGCCACCAGAAATGTGATGACCATGCCCTGGCCCAGCAATCAAGGAGTGTCAGTCCTCACCACTAACACCAGGGAGGGTGTCTTATATAAGAGAAAAGGATAACTAATACATACAGTAAAATACAATTTCCCTTAAGTGCATGCAGAGATCACAATCAGTCTGAGGCTGGTTGCTTCCTTGCTCTCCAGGTCCCCAATAAGACTCCCCATTGGCATAGCTATAGGGTCCAGATCTCAGCCTAGCTGGCAAGCTAACCTCTAGTACCCTCCCTGTCCCACCAGTGCTTTGTGTCCCTGCCCAGGTAGCTGACACACCACACACACTTTGAGATAAGTATTTATGCAACTTCACAGACACTCCTGGGAAAGGCTGAAACAGATTCTCCAGCTGTGCCTGTTTACCCAGACTATACAGCAGTAATTTCTGCCACCACCAGCTAATGCTTATCAGCTAACCAAAGGCCCTTAAAATGGTGTTCAATTATTACTGTGCAATATTATTGTCCAACTGGTAATGTGACTATTCAGTCTAAGGCTTATTAGAGTGGCTTATTACAATAAACTCTATAAATATGCAATTTTCCCTAGAGCTTACTTATCTTTACACAAACCAGCCACAGGCAAAATGTTTTAAAATATTTAATAATAAATAATTAAAAACACAAGACAATACTACTATATCACAGTGATATCTAAGAGTTCAGAGATCACACAGAAACTAAAAACAATACAGTAGGAAAGCTCTGATATAACAGAAAACACTTGTCTAACTTTCTTCTAAGTTCCTAGCTATTACTGCAAGAAAACCTACTTCTAAGACACTACTTACATAAGACAACAGGCCGAGTGCTGATAAGTGGGATATCAAGATCAAAATGCTCACAGTCTCTCACTGAACAATAGTTTTTAAACTTACTAACAAACAGCTCTGCTAGGCCCTCCCAAATTACATAATTTTGACACTTAGGTTTTCCCAGTATACACATTACATCATTTTGACACTTAGTCTGGAGTTCCCAGGCCAACAAACTGCATTATTTAGCAATCTAACACCTGCTCAGGAAACTACAATAATAAAAGACATTTCACATGTACACTCTAGCAAATATTCCTTAAGTTAAGACAATAGAAAGAATGTGTTCAGCCAGCCACTTTGGCACCACTATTTAGATAATTTTACTTCAAAGAATATTTGAAATGCTTGGCTTAGTTTTCCTTACAGCAGATGGCAATATTGCAACAATCCTGAAGTTCACATTTTACAGTGTTTTATTTCATTTAAGAACACAAGCCTGTATTTTACATTTATGTATGCAAATGATAGAATTATATATCAAATTCTATTTGACTAGGCTGTCAGCCTTCACCCATCTTCCCCCAGTCTTCCACAGCAAGTAAGTGGATTCTGTTCAACCATAACGAAGATGGATGATTTGCTATCAGAAATAATATACCACTTCCTTAATTACCTTATTAAGCAACCATTAAAGGTATGAATTAATTCAATCAGTTCTTAATGGAGGATCTTTATGGACATTGTTTGTTTAGTCAATGTGTGGTATATCATACTCAGGCCTCTTTACTAATTTAAAACCTATTAATTAACACATGATATACTCTGACCACTTAGAACTGCAGTTGCATACTCACCTATCCTTCAATTTAATATGTGCGAGATTCATTAATGACTACACTAATACATGCTCTGTATTCAAAAACAACCCTACCACATTTTTTGTGCTTTCTAGTCACTCAGAAAGACTACACTAAATGTACACATAGTACTCACTTTGTGGTAACCTTTATGAATCCCCCTGAACATTTAAAGTTGTAAGAAAATCAGTGGGAAAACTAAAATTAGGCGGAAGAAGACTTGAGTTATGCTTGTGTTGTGTGTTCATTCAGTAGTGTGCTTCTAGTATACACTTATTGTAGGTGTTAATGAATCCCAGGGTAGGACTAGTTATCAGCCAAGCCCTTTGTCCCTTTTTGTAAATAAACTATCTGCTTCTTCCAGCTCAGTACTATCTTCTGATGATGGCTCTGTGGAGCATTACTGTGAACCTTAGAAATACAGAAATTTAAGGGTAAATTAGAGGAATGCATTACAAATACAGAGTGGCATGTAAAGGGAACAGCTCTTGTGCTGGGATGCATGAGGGGTAGATCCCCTTACAAAAATGCTTTAAATGCATCAGACTGGAATTTGAAATTTGATGCTACATGTTGGACTTCCTGTGAGTCTTGACACCTTTACAATTATAGTCTATTCAACACTTCCCTAAGGAATTCATGGGAAGAAGGCACTAATAGTGTAGATTTGGAAGAAAACTCCTTACAAAATAACTTCACTAAACACTGCAATTATTTCATTAAAAACAAATTAATGGACAGCTCATCTAAAACTGGATGAAGGATTTTTCCATTTTAAAATTAATGTTTTATTATCTTAATTTGGTATTTATTCAGTACTCATGCAGCTGTCTTCCATATTTGTGTCAGTATGAAGTTTTTTCTTGCATGCTTTGTCTTTTTATTTGTCCTCCTTCCATTTTTCTGAAATTTGTCTGCACACATGATCTGGCCTTGTTGGTAGTATGCCATAAATAGCACAAGAAACCAAAAACTGAGGGTAATGCTACTCAACGCCAGAAGTCTAAACCTCAAAATGCACACACTCGAGGCACTCCTTAGTATCGAGAACATCGATATCTGTGCAGTAACAGAAACCTGGTTTAAGGCTCCAGAGAGCACCCCAGCACTACCAGGCTATAACTCATACCATACCTTTTGGCCACAGAACCCGGACCGAAACACAAAAGGCGGGGGTATATCCATTTTCATTAAGGATACTCACACCACCAGGTTAGTGGCGCATCAGATTAATGATTAATCTGATTAATCAGATAATTAATTAATAATAATTAATAGATAATTAATTAATCAGGTTAATGATGCATCAGAGATCATCCAAGTGCAACTAACAAAGAGCAAAACTGCAATCCAAACTGTAGTTTGCTACAGATCTCCCACCTTGACCCAAGACCCCCATTCCGCATTTCTGGAGACACTGGGAAATATGAAGGTCCTACCAGACATCCTAATACTGGGTGATTTCAACTAACCAAACATTAACTAGGAGAACTACTCAAGTACTAACTCCCTTGCCCAACTCTTCCTAGAATTTATAAACTCGAATGCACTGGATCAACTGGTCAACACCCCCACCAGAGAGAACAACATATTGGACCTGGTCATCACCAACATGGGCAACCGGTGTTCCACACCTGACATCAACCCCTCACTGGTTAGATCAGACCATAGACTAATCACTCTGGATATCCACATTCCACTCCCAACCCCATTCAAGGAAACCACCATAAAAAACTATTCAAAAGCAAACTTCAAGTTACTTAAGACCGAGGTGGAAAGGTTCACAGCCCCCACGCCAATGGACAATGCTGTCTAAGCTGCTGAAACCTATACAAAGGCACTCTATGACCATCTGCAGGAATGGATGGATCGTGCTAGCCCAAGTAAAACCAAGACTCAATCCTCCAAGAAAAGTAAACCAGTCTGGTGGACCCCTGCCATAAACAGGCTCTACAATAGAAGGAGGAAACTAGTACAGAAAAGAGCAAAATCCCTAGAAGGAAAGACATCCCTGATCAGTATCAGCAAGAAACTACAATCCCTCATTAAATCATCCAAGGCTTTGAAAGGAAAATTGCCAAGGACTCTAAATATAACCACAAAGCGTTCTTTAGCTATGATAAGAACCTAAGTAGAAACTCTCAGATCTACTCTGAGTTGGTGCAGAATGGCATAAAATACACTGAAGTGACTGATATTGCCAATATTTTGGCAGACAGGTTTAGTGCAAACTTCACACCCCTCTCACCCCCTAAAGGGCCCATAAGCATACCAGAAGAATGTAAGGCCCTGGCAATCACCGACACACAGGTTAAAACAGCCCTATCCAAATCCAAAAACACAGCCTCAGTGGAATTGGACAGTGACCCGGGCTGTGTCCTACAAGAGCTCCAAAATGAACTAACTCCTCACCTAAACACTATTCAAACTCAGCCTCTCTACAGGCTACATACCCACAAAGTGGCGCACAGCAACAGTTATCCCACTCCACAAAGGTGGTGCCACAACTGACCCTGGGAACTATCTAACTATAAGCCTGACTAGCCTGGTCTCCAAGGTTATGGAACACATCATCAGGGAACTCATTAACAGAGACATTGGGAACCTCCAAACTTTGGATACCACCCAGTTTGGCTTTGTTAAGGGCAGATCATGCCTCCTAAACCTGGTGAACTTCTTCGAGACAGTTACCAAGGCATTAGACAAGGATAAGTAGGTCCACACAGCCTACCTAGACCTCGCAAAGGCTTTTCACACTATTCCCCATTCTGGTATTATAGAAAAGCTCACCAACCTGAACATTAACCCCTACATCATGAGATGGGTTGCAAATTGGCTCATGGACAGAACCCACACGGTGAGAGTTGCAGACTCTCGGTCTGACTCTAAACCGGTTACAAGTGGCTTTCCCTCAGGGCTCAGTCCTAGGACCCCTCCTGTTCAGTGTATACTTCTCAGAGGTACAGGCAAGCACAGGAGGACTTTGGCTGACCAAGTTCGCAGACGACTGCAAACTAGGGGCCATAACTGACTCTCCAGCTGATACAGACACCCTCCAGAAGGGTCTTACTGAGATGGATACCTGGTGTCAAAATCATGGCCTCAAGCTGAATGCTAAAAAGTGCATAGTCATCCCCTTTGGAAAAAACAAAGTACCCGTGAACTACCACATAGGTGGTAGTCCCCTAAATACAGAAACAGTAATAAGGGATCTGGGGACCCAAGTAGACAGTAATCTCTCCTTTGATAATCATACTGCCAAGGTGGTTAGAAAATCCTTCTATGTGGCCCACCTAATCTCAAAAGGGTTCGCATCCAGAACAAAGGAGGTTATTGTGCCTCTACTCATCACTTATTAAACCCATTATACAATAAAACGCCCCTTTTGGGATGTACCATACAAGACACCTGCAACAGCTGGAAAGACCACAGAAGTACCTCACCAATAGGATTACTGGTCTCAAACAGATGACCAATGCAGCCTGACTAAAGAAACTCCAGCTGTACTCGGTTGCATACCGCTTACTCAGAGGTGATCTATGCCTAACATACAAGGCCATGTCCAACCCAGAACTGATGGATATGCTTCACCTAAAAAAAAAAAACCAAATCCCTGAGAGCCACACGCTCTAGGGATGTAAACCTTACCACAATGTTAAATAGGATGTGCTGGAGGGATAGATTCCTGACCCAGAGACTCCCCATGCTTTGGAACAAAATTCCAATATACATCAGGCAGAGCCCCTCACTAGCACTTTTCAAGAGAAGCCTTGGTGGATGGATGGGAAACAGAAAATGTACCCCGGGGATCACTGCAGTGGCTCTGCTGGATAGAGGCGCAGGGAACTAATGCCCCTGCTGGTCAGAGTCACAGGGAACTAATCTAAGGGGGTGGCAAAAGCCAACACACTCTGGCTAGGCTTATAAATGCCCTTGGGCAGATAGCTTAGTACTTACCTATGAACCTATATCTTACCTTAACTATGCACACACATGTAAAGAATGCACAATAACATAACTACAGAGTGAGACAGAGAGGGAGACAGAGAGCCTCACCACCACCTTTACAATAGTTTGAAAGCTGCAGAAAAGGAATAGCTAGCCAGGTGTGTGGTTGCAAATGCACATGCCTTATATTTGTTCCATAGTACGTACATATTACAGATTAGCTGTTGACTCAAAAAATGTAATTAGGATATACATGCCTTAAAAGTACTCACATAAACTCCAAATATTTATATATAAATAGGCTAGTTTAATTAAATGCCTACTAATAATAAATGCTTACTGTCATGTTCACATATAAGTTCATAGGTAAATACTAAGCTCTCTGTACTTATGGGCCATTTTAAGTCAAGCGAATTTCCCTTTCAAAGGTAAGAATCATACCCTGCATCATCTGTCTGTCAGGCAAACAACTTAACCATTATGCCAACTCCCTAGTCTAAAACAACAACACCACATTGTTGTTTAATCTGCACAGGAAGTGTAACATTCATTCTTAGCAGGTTCTGACTCACTTATTTCACTTTTATAAACTATGTGGATATCACTTTAGATTATGACAATTTTCTGGGTAATCCAGCAGCACTATTTATAGTGTGCAGATAAATTTGATAATGTTGCTGTGGATATTGCCCTGACTTATGCCAACAAATGGCACATTTATTTATTTATTATTTATTGCAGTTTGTTAACAGGTAAAGTCCATTGGGCCTAAATGAGTCCATTTTCAATGGAGGCTCGGGGAGAAAAGCTGCAAACAGAAAACAATATGTACAATATTCAAAAGTGATAAATCAGATACAGTGTTTTAAAATATTTACAATAATAAGTAACAACAATTCAAGTAATACATCATATATGGAGACAAAATTGAAGAAATTGGGACTAAAAATATAGATACAAAGGCTGAATTTGAGACTAGGAAGGGGTAAAGAGTGGAGGAAGGCTTCAGGTGGGGTGAGAGCAAGAGTATTCCCAGAGAGAGAAGAGATAAGAGTGGAATAAGGTTTTAAAGGACGAGAGATTCTGGGTAGTTCTAATGTGAGGGGGAAGTGAATTCCACGATCTAGCAAGGGAGTATGATAGTAAGAGTTGCCCTGGAAAATACATAGGTTTGTAAAGTTTGAGGAGATTTTGATTTGTGGATCTTAGTGTTCTATGTGGCTGGTGTATTTTTAAGGTAGAGGAGAGAGAAGGACAATTAAAGAGTTTGCAAATGAGCTTATGTGCTGTTGTAAGTTGAATGAAAGTCAGTTTGGGAGTTCCAACCAGTTTAGGGCATGGAGGGAGTTGCAGTGATGAGTGGAGGATTTTGATTCTGTGGCAAACTTGGAAATTTTATTATAGCAAGAAGATAATTTTGACTTGAGGGTTGATTGGAGATTAATAAGGACTGGGGCTCCATACAGAAGAGAGGGGATGAGGTAAGTGGTGGATAGGAGTTGTTTGGATGAGACAGTAAGGTAGTGTCTGTGACAGTAAAGCATTCCAAGCTTTTGATGTTTTTTTTAATATTAGTTTGTAGGTGGATGTCAAATTTTAACTGGTCATCACTGAGGACACCTAGCATTTTTGCATAGGGAACTATTTCAATAGAGGTATTGTTTTGACTGAGTATAGAGAAGGATGTTTTGTCAATAATGGTGTGTCTAGAGGGGAAGAAAATAATTATTTTGGATTTGGATGCGTTAAGAGCAAGGTGGTTGTCTAGCATCCAGGACTCAGTTCAGGAGAAGGCCTCTTGAGTTAGGTTCATTAGTTTGAGGAGAGATTTGGCAGAGCAGATGATGGTAGAGTCATCCGTGTATTGGATGAGTTTAGCATTAAGGATGTTTTGATGGAAGTCATTAATAAAAATATTGAATAGTAAGGGACTCAATATAGAGCCTTGAGGGTCCCCTGTTGGAGTCTGCAGGAAAGAAGTACACTTGTTCCACTTTACAGCTTGTTCCCTAGCTGAGAGATAGCTGGTGAACCAAATGATAGAAGAATAGGAGAGGTTGAGATTAGAGAGCTTGGACAGGAAGAGCTTATGGGAGACAGTATTGAAGGCTTTCCATAAGTCGAGGAGGAGGGTAGGAAATATGTTGCCAGACTCCCGAGCAGAGTTAATGATTCTGAGAAAGGAAAGCAAGGCAGTGGTGGTGCTATGTCCTGGTCTAAACCCATGTTGTGTTAGAGTCAATAGTTGGTTGTCAAGCAGGTAGGGTAAGAGTTGTAGGTGGATACATTTTTCAAGAATCTTAGAGATATGGGATAGGATAGCTATTGGGTGAAAATTGGAGATTTGTAAAGTTGCTACCACCTTTGTGGACAGGGGTAATGAAAGCTTTTTTCCAAAGGAGTGGTACATAGGACTCTTGGATGGAGCAATTAATTAGGATAGAAATGGAAACAGCTATGCCATCAGCAGCTAATTTGAGGAAGTTGGATGGAATGTTATCTGGGGCATTAGAACAAGGTTTTCATTTTAGTAGGAGTTTTTTTATGGTATGGACAGAAATGGACTTGAGAGTAAATGGAGGGAGCTGAAAATTATTGGAGGTCGAATGGGTAGGTTTGGATGTGTTGGATGAAATATTATTTGGGAAAGATGAGGTAAATTTGGCTATAGACTTAATGAAAAAGGAGTTGAATTGAGTAGCTAGGACAAGGTCAGGATAGTCTGGGACAGGGGTTCTCTTTCTTACCAGGATAGAGAATTGATGAGATTCTATTCCAGAATTTTATGGGGTTTGTTTTATGGTTGCTTTGAAGTTTAAGATAGTAGGATTTACGGTCAATAGCTATTTGTTTTTTTACCTGATTTCATAGTTGTTTGTATTTGGTGAGGGAGTTAGGTGTTTTGAATTTTTGATAGTATTTCCAGGTTTTGTCTCAGATGCATAAGGATCTTTGTCTCTTTGGTTAGCCAGGGGACTGTTTCGGATATGACTCTTTTAGTTCTGCAGGGGGCAAAACAGTTAAGTAGGTCAGAGAAAACTGTGTTAAAGTGTGAGACAGCAGCATCCAGAGGAAGGGACTTTAGAGGGTTCCAGTTTGTCTGTTTTAAGGTATTGGAGAAGGTTTGAGGGTTGAAATTTTTTAAGGTGCGGGTTGTAATATATTTGTGCTGTAGGTGAAGGGGAGAAGGGGAATGGTATGCGAAGGCAGGGAGATGATCGCTAAGGGAGTCAGGGAGAGTGCCACTGTCAAAAATTCTGTTGGTATGGGAAACAAGTATCCAGTCAAAACTGTTGCCTGTGGTATTATCTTTGTTTGGTCAAGCAGGGGTCTTGATTAGCTGTCTGAATTGATATAGATTAATACTTTAAGAGGGGGTAGATGAGTGAATGGAAGACCAGTTGATATTGACGTCACCTAGGACTATTGTTTCATTATTTATGTTGGTGGTGAACCAGGAGAAAATATCCTCCAGAATAGGGATATTGTTGCCTGGTGGTATGTATAGGGTAGCAATGCATAAACTTTTATTGTTGTTAACTTTTAGAATGGCCAAGGTTAGCTCAGCAGTAGCAAATAGGGGTATGGGTTTATTATAGAGAGTCATTGTTAAGGAGGAGTAGAAAAGTAAGGCTACTCCACCACCTTTCTTTTGAGAGCTGTCATTTTTTAGTTGGGTGGGATTATTTCAGTGTCTTTTATATGTGGCATGACCTTTCACATCCACCTGAACTCACAAACATGGGTTCTTGTACTTCAGAAAGTAGTAAAAAAAAAGTGACATTACAAGGAAAGACAGGTGTAAATTATGGCCTCTCTATGTAAGGATACTGCCAAAGGTCAAGCATAGATTGCATAAAAAGTGTGAGATTAGGCATTTCCATGGTGTCATGTGTGAGGTCTGGCACCCTATTGAAATCCTGACACTCAAATTAGCAAGTGATAAAATACCAAAAAACAAAAATCGAAACTAAAGGAGAAGAGCAAATATCAAACATCACTCTTCTCCTTAAAAATTCCTTTTTTTTACAAGGCACATGTCCCCCAGCACCCCCTGATGTGGGGGGGGGGGGGTAAGCCCCTTACCCTCTGAACTTATATATACAAACTCTGAGATTGCATTACCTTAGATAAAAATTAATATTCTGAGAAATGGCAATCTCAGACATTAATAATGTGAATCCAGATTTTTTGGTCAGTCAGTCTCCCAAGATTTTAAATGATTAATGCAAGTCCTACATTAGTTGTTCCTTTCTGTGCAGAGAAAAGGTAAAATTATTTTGTCATTCTTCTTCTTTTGGCTTTTCCTGGTTAGGGGTCACCACAGCAGATCACCTGTCCATTCATGATTGGCAGTAGAGCTTTACAGTGCTGATTTGCCAGCCCAGCACCCAACCTTCCACAGAAGGCACACACATGCACGCACTCACACCTAGGGCCAATTTAGAGTGTCCAATCCACCTATAGCATATCTTTGGGAGGAAACCGAAGCACCCAGAGGAAACCCGCACAACCACAGGGAGGACATGCAGACTCCGCACAGAAGGCACCCCAGCCGAGGATCGAACCAGAGAATCTCTTGCTGTGAGGTGGCAACACTAACCGCTGCACCACCATGGCCACCCTAGTCCAACTTCACTTCTAAAGGAGCATTATTGCACTTGGTTCAACTCTCATACAGTAAATCAAATAGATGTTTTGGATGCAGAAACTGATGTTAGAAATCGTCCATTACAAAGATAATTTAACAATGCAAAATTATCACGACACAGGATTGAAGGAATCAATAATTCTGAAAATCAAGGACAACTGACTATTTTAGCAATATTAGTTCTCAAGGCATCTGTAGGGTCTATATTCTTAACATTTTTTTTTTTTTACAAAATGCTGTTCATTATTTTGTCATTATATTTTTACTAAAATAATATAAACCTTTCATATGATTCTTTACAGAAATATTTAAAAATTAGAAGCTTAATTGAGCCCATTTGTCCTCTTGTCCATTCTCCCCTCCCCTGCATGCTGCTATATATTACTAATTGGTTTGTCTGTGTGATATTTTACCTTTTGGTGTTGCTGTTATTTAGGATATTTTGTACTTACTCTAATGTTATGGGCATCAGGCTTGTTTTTAAGCTCTGTGTTTATAAAGTGTGGCTAAACAACCCACTTAAATTGCACTGATGAGCTCAGGAAAAAGGGGAAAATATGTCACGTCTATAGCTGGTGGGGTTTGGCTTAATATTAAGTTCATATGTTCATAGGTAAGTACTAGGCTAGCTGCCCAAGTGGGCTATTTAAAGCCTAGCCAGTTTCCCTTTTTGTGTTTGAAATAGCCTTTCCCATTTGGTTACAGACTGGACTTACCAATCCTATAGTTGTTAATTATATGTATTTTA
Source organism: Protopterus annectens (assembly GCF_019279795.1). Lineage (NCBI taxonomy): Eukaryota > Metazoa > Chordata > Ceratodontiformes > Protopteridae > Protopterus > Protopterus annectens. Next base: position 641,808,143 of record NC_056745.1, read on the forward strand.
CCCCTAATGAAAATAACTGGGATCATACCATAGATAATTGAAGAGACCCAATGCTTGGGATAAAGCATTTAGGAGCTGCTCTGGCCAGTAGTAGTATAGGGGGTGGTTCTGGGGTAAATTTTCTGTTCCCCATCCATAGATCTAAGTTGCACTTGAATATGGACAGGGACAAACTTTGCTTGATGTAGATGGGTAGTCTGGTCCAGAACAGTGGTATCCTCTGCGAGATATACCTGTCCCTCCAACTGTTTTGGTGATTTTGCAGAAGAGGTTTAGATCCCTAGACTGAGTATTTCTGATGCCATTTGACTTGCTGATGTGCAGTAAATCCAACAGTAATGAGTCAGAGGATACCTTTCATGCCAGCACAGGTCATCTGTTTGTAGTTTAGTGAGTATAGCCACAGAGCTTTGAGTTGTTGTACGTAGGGCATGTTGTTTGGGCCATGTATCCTTTCAGTAAGATATCTCTGTGAGCATTCCAGTTGTTGCAGATACCTGGATGGATACATGCCAAAGGGGGCATTATATTCATGACCGGCCTAATGAGGGCTCAGTAAAGAGGGACGATTACATTCCTATTCCCCCTTTGTTTATAAGCTATTCAATATAGAAGGACTTTCTTACAATACCATATGTTGGTCAAAACTTAGTTCATTGTCCATATAAGTTCCCAAATCCTGAACAACTGGGTCATCTCTTAGGGGTGTATTGTCAATGTGCTAGTTCCCTGGGATAGATAACGTCCTAAAGGTTCAATAATGCATTTTTGGCATTTAGTATCAGTCCCTGATTTTATCAACAGTTATTTATTGGAGGCAAAACGTCTTGCAGGATGGCTAAGTAATTTGGGGATTCAATGAGTGCTCCTAGCCTGCAGTCATTTGCAAATATAATCAGCCAGAGCCCTTTGGTATTGGCTTTTACTTCAGAAAAGCAGATGGTAAACAGGAGACGTCCTAGCACAGAACCCTGGGGGACTTCACTAGCAATTGGTCTCCTTGTGGAGGTAACTTCCCCTATTTTGATTTATCTGTGTCCTTAACACTAATAGCTACTAATCCATTGTGGTTGACATAGGGGTTTATCCCCAGTTTATTTAGCTTTTTCAACTATGCCTGAGTGGGGAATTGTGTCAAAAGCTTTGGCCAGGTCAAGGTTTATAGTGTGTACCATTTTGCCTTCACCCATTGCTTTGGCGACATTTTCAAAAAAATCCACCAGAATGAGTAGGCATGACCAGTCCTTGATGAATCCAAACTGAGAAGGGTCCAGTGTTTGTAATTTTGCTATCTCCTGACTGATTAGTTCCATGATGTCTTTCTATGGCTTTGCATAAATGGCTGGTCAGATTATGGGTCTGTAACTGCCTGGCTCTGTGGATGGCCCACCCTTATGCAAGCAATGACTATAGCAGTACTCCATTCAATTGGTAAAAAACCTGTATGGAGGCTGATATTGAACACTGTTGTTAGGGGTGTGGCTAAATCAAGGTTTTAAGGACCCATTTGATAACACTTTTATGACTTGGTCTTGTGTGATAGCTGGAGGTGAGTCAGTTTCAGGTATATCCTGAGGGACAGGTGGAAGGGAGACAGGGGTAAATTAGAGCTAAATTTATCAATTAGTAGGTTAGCTATATCTTTTGCCTCAGTGTACGTAGCATTTGTTCACAATTGGCTCAGCCCATTGCTGTGCTGATCATTTGAGATTACAAACATAACTAAAAAATGCCTTATGATTGTCCTTGGCTTGGGTATGTTAGACTCAAACTTGACTTTGTGGTGAATTTGGTTTATTAAGTCCATATTGGCCTAAAAGCACCAGTAAAGACTTACATAACTGTTGATCAGCTGTTTTGTTGACCAAATTGTATTGAAAAAGCAGCTACTGACTATACTGACAGTTAACATTAATGATGCCTCTCGTGTGTGTATGTATAAATAAAATATCAGAAATCTGACTATTATTTTTCATTTAAAGTAATAGTTAATTTTCTGTATTTTTCCAAGTGCTCGGAACTTCATACATGTGTGTTTGTGGAATTCTGAGGAGATCTGAGATAAAATAAAGAAAAATCTTTTAATTCATTTGCTGGGCTATTTTCAAAACAGTCTGGCATCAGTGTTATTCTAGCAAATGAATGCTTGTTGGGAATGTCAGAAACACCACAAACATCTTACTGGGTTGCTACATGAAGAAGAAAGGAGCTTTTCCTATTGGTCAATCTGCCTCTGAGATGGAACCTGAATGAAAGAATTATAGTAGGAGTGCAGAGGCACTTGCACATGTGCAAGTTTCTTTTTCTAATTATTTTTTATACAGGCAGGCACTCTGCCTACTGCTTCCAGCATATGGAAATGCTAATTTTACAATGACTGGTCATTAATATTTCAAAAGAAGCACGCTGATTGATCAGCCCAATCAGCATGCCAGTTGTAAATCCTAACATATACCAATAGAAAAAGGTCCAGTCGTCCGGACTTTTTTCCATTGTTATATACTGTAAGTTTCATTTTTTTTTTTTTACAAAAATAAAAAAAAAATTAGTAATCTGGACTCTGGACATAGCAGAAAAATAGAACAGAGAAAATATTAAGAAAATAAGGTACGTTATTCAAAACTAAAGACGTACCTGATTTTCCTTGTATTTTCTCCATTCTGTCTCTCTCCTACTCGTAAACTGTCCAAAACCTTTTTTTTATATAAGAAAAAAAAAAACGGAGACCTTCTTTTCTCCATTGCTTCCTTTCCAAAGCACTGATGTACTGGGTATGCATGGGAACACAAGTCTCATACACATGTGCACATCCAAAAAAGGCACCAGGATATTACCAGCCACAGAAGGAGAGCACAGCACCATTATACAAAGACATTATTTAAGAAAAGTAAGTATTTTTTTCTTAAATAATGTCATTGTATAATAGCAATAACCAACTCCATGGTGTGGTATATTAAGATTTACCCATGGTCGGCTTTATTTAATCAAGAGGGCTTTGCCCTCAGAATTAAACCACATCAGCTGTGGGTAAATCTTAATATACCACACCAACGTCGTCAGTTATTGCTTAAGTACTTAAGTACTTAATATTTAAGTATGATACATGAGTATGTGTGGGTAGTGTAGATGTTTTCAGTTGTCCCTGACGTTGCAGAATGTCTGATATTTTTGTCTTATTTTGGTGTTATCCTTATAAAATTTCTGTTTTTTGTCAAATCAGTGAGAATGGTACTTATTAAATAACAATGACAGACATTCAATTTTCTGGTTAAATAGCACTAAAAAAGCATGCTAATGTAAAGCCTGTTGATTCTACAAAGTTTCTAAGTGTATAAAGGCAGTTGCAGTCTTTGATCATAGTCCTTAGCCCACCATTATTTTAGCTTTGTTTTTGATTCTTGAGCTAAAAATTTGAGAGGTATTGTGGGTGAGGGGGGTGCAGTGACATGTACACTGCATTCTTAAGCTGCAAGCATAAATTTCTTTCTGGCAGTTATTAATGTTTTTATTCATTCATTTTCCACAATCTGAAATGTACAGCCAAAGTCATATAAGTGTTCTGTAAGGGTCTATATCAGAACATCGAAGTATTAAAACTTCGAATGTTCTGATATCGAACACTATTCAGCGAACGCTAAGAATAGTGAAGCTGCAGAACAGTAAATTCTTTCCTTGGGAAGGAATTTGGTTGGACGTTTCTGTGGCTTCGCTATTCTTAGCACTGTGGTGGAAAGTTACGGGTTGGGTTCAGGTAAGTGTGCGATTGTTTACACATTAGGGTTAGGGGCGGTTTAAGTGAGTTAGGGTTAGGGCGCAGGTTAGGTGACTGTGCAATAGTGACAGACCTTAGGGTTAAGGTAAGTGGGTAGATAGTAGTGTATGTTTAGTTTAGTGTAGCATTAGATGTAGGAATTTAAGCGTATGTGTGTGGTTGCTGTTTGTTTGATGTGCTTGTGTTGTGTGTATGTGTTTCGGAGCAGCAAATTTTTTCCATGGAAAAAAAATTTGCTGTTCTGAATGTTCAATATTTTCATGCTTAGATGTTTTGGGGCCGATGAAATAATGTTCGCTATTTTCATCTTTCGATAACGTGATATAAATGCTTTGTAATTGATAGTCATGTGTATGTGTGTGCGTGCGTGCATGCATGCATGCATGGGCCCACATGCATGTTTGTGTGTGTGTGTGTGTGTGTGTGTGTGTGTGTGTGTGTGTGTGTGTGTGTGGGTGGGGACATAGATGCTCTCAATTGTTCCTGATTTTGTAGAATGTTTCTGATTTTTTTCCTCATATTTTGGTCTGTTTCTTGTAAATTTTATGTTTTTTCTGGCAAGTCAGTTAGTATTGCAGTCACTAAATAATGATGACAGACAGATATCTGACTGTCAGACATAATAACATTCAAAACGTAAAGGCTGTTATTCTAGCAACTTTTTAAGTATATGAAGGCATTAGTTGTCCCTGGGTTTGGTCCATTACTCATTATTATTTTTTAGCTTTCCCCTTGATTCCTAAGCTAAGAGGTTGAGATGTATGGGTGGTTTTCAGTGGGTTGCGCTCTGTATTCTGACAGCAGTGAGAGGAGTAGATAATTTTCTGTGTGGTAGTTATGTATGTTATGTGTATGAGACAGAGAGAGAGTGTGTGTGTGTGTGTGTGTGTGTGTGTGTGTGTGTGTGTGTGTGTGTGTGTGTGTGTGTGTGTGTGTGTGTTAAATAAATAAATAAATAAACTGCTGTGGCCTACTATCATTATTTTTTTAATTGCAGGGTATAGGTGTTGTCTGTGTGAAAGTTATTGACACAGTTGTTATTTATTTAGGTTAAGCAGTCGGTATTTTGTATTTGTGAGAAACCAGCTGGAATATTTTTCTGGGTCTGTTTTTACCAGATTCAGATATCTCAGGTGCACACAGTCAATAAAGTGGCTATAGCTGATGAGTATGGGTACTGTCTGTAATGAAAATTTGTGCTGTAGGGAGAGGTTGCTGTGCATCTAAAATTGGTAAGCCGCCTATATTATTTTTCATTTTCGATCACAGTAAAACATCAGCATTGTACTCAGTAAGTCACTATATGTGGTTTTCTGGGCAGGATATGTGTGATAGTAACTGATCACTGTCAAGATTGTTGCACTGATTAGTGGTGAAATCTAAAGCTTTTTCTCTGGTGGAGTTTTTGACTGTGATGGTTTCTGTGTGGAGTCGGCATGTACTCCCTGTCTTTGCGGGGTTTTAGGCATGTGCTTTGGTTTCTTCTCCAGACCCTAAGCTTTATAATATACACCTATGGCTTTAACAGCTTTTACTTTTATTCTGTACGAACACCAGAAGGGTAAAAATTAGTATCTCTTTTGTAGGGGTACAAAGGCATGCACTATTTATCATCATTATCATCAATCCATTTTTTCCCATTTTCTGCATGAGTTCATGGTATCATATCAACTGTCATGCCACTCTCCTACCTTCTTTGGCACTTATCCCTGGCTGTCACAGGTCTTCTCTCCCACAATCCATCCACCATTTTCTTGGATGCCATCATTTCCTTTTGCCTTTTTCCTGTGTGCTCCAAATCTTCTTCACCAGATTGTCTTCTAGCTTTATGACATGCCCAAACCACCATAATCTGTTCTCTTTGACCTTTTCTCCAGTTAGAGCGTATGTCCTCATTTCTTCATCTGTCCCAGAGTGTGCATCCCACCGCCAATTTCAGGCACTACATCTCCATTGCCTCTAACTTCCTCAACTGCTATGCTTCAGCTTCCTATCAGATAGTTAAACTTCTGGAAGTTCGAACCTCATATGGTTGAGACCATAAGTTAGAATTTGCAAAAGTTAGAGCATTTCAATGTAAATCTCCATAAGGGGAGGTTTCCATTTTATTCAATGTGGTGCGATCTCAGAGTTGGTATATTTAAGTAGCGGGGGGGGGTGAAGGGGGGTTGCCCCATTTCTTACATCAGTTTCTTTTTTTTTTTATCCATAGTCAAACTTTTTTAACTTTGAACAGGATGGTTCGAATATTCCGTGTTCGAAGTTATTAAACTTCAACTATGTGATATAGACCCTCTGCTTCTGCTCAGTTTTCTGTATCATACAGTAGTATTGGTCACACTACTGCTTTGGACACCTTTCTTTTCAGCTTCTTTGACATTCTTCTGTCATACGTTACCCCTGACACTCTGTGCCAGTTGCCTACAGCCCGTCTGATTCTAGCTTTGACCGCATTTAGACTTCCCTTCTCCTCAACCACCACTCCCATGTACTTGAAGCGGTTAGCCTGTTCCACTATTTTCCTTTCTGTCTCAGTTCTCAGCTTCTTTCCATTCCCCCATTTGCTACCTTTACAACTGACTCATCTGTACTGTTTCATCTCATGTGCCTTCAGTTTTGCATCCCTTTCCCCATCCTTTGCTAAAGTTTGTGCCCATAGGCTGCCTATAATGCTACATCATCTGCATACAGCAACTTCATCTGTTCCCTTTGACCTGTTTGCTAATGTAGTTTGTCAACAAGTATGAACAGCAGTAGGCTCAGAGCTGAACCCTAATGCATCCCTACTCCTTTGTGAAACTGAATACTGTCTGTACTTGAGTCACTGGGTCCTTTTACATAGTTTGCACTAATTCTACTAATGTTTCTGGGATTACAGGACTGTTCAAATCAACTTTCTTAGGATCTTGTCATATGCTTTCTCTAAGTGTTGGAATGCCAAGTTAAACTCTTTCCTCATCTCTAGCTTCTTTTCAGCTATGTATCTCACTGCAAACATTGGGCCAGTCATGTTACATCCTGATCTGAATCCAAAATGCTCATCTCCCATCTTACTTTCTTCTACTCTCTCTCTCTCTCTATATATATATATATATATATATATATATATATATATATATATATATATATATATAATGTTAAACACCCTCTCCAGAACCTTCATGTAGTGTGATAGGAGTTTGATACCTCTATGCATATGTCTATAGTTGTGAATGTTTATTTATTTATTGACATTTGATTAGCATTGAAGTTCGCTTGGGTAGAAGCTCATTTTCAGTGCAGACCTAGGGAGAAAAGCTCCAAATTATTACAAAACATTTAAGAACAATAATTTTACAATCTTCAAAAATAAAACAAAAAGGCTTCCATTTAAATAATTATAACAAATCAGACATAATATAAAAACATTGGTTAAGACTTGATACAAGGTATATGACAATCATTTAATATTTAGAGAAAGTTTAAACAGTTTGTAGAGAAATTAAAGGTACGTTAGTCTAATACAAATAAGAATTACAATATGAAATGAGGAAGAAACAAACCTATGGCATATTTAGAGAGAAAGTCAGGGAAGAGAATTAGATAGCAGTAAGGAAGTAAGTGAAGAAGGGAGAGTAATGAGGCAGAAGAAATGTAAAGGTACATGCTCACATTTAGGGATATAGGTTATTCTGGTTTTGAGCAAGGACAGACCCAGTTTTTTGCTAGGAAGTCTTTCAGAGGGGTTTTGAAAGATGGGAGGGAGGGTATAGACCTGATGGATTCATGTAAGGACTTTCAGGCCTTAGCAACCCTGTACGAGTACAGACAATGCCCAGCAGATTTGCTAGGTTTGTAGACAGACAGGTGTTTTTAGCCATTGGATCACAGTGACCAACTGGGAAAAGAATTATGTAGAATGTTTTTTTTAGTGCTGGACAGGCAGATGGATGCTGGATAATTTTATAGGTGTCAAGAAATTGTGTATATGTTAGTTGATGTGGCAGTTCTAACCAATTTAGGTTTTTTCAGTGTTATACGATGGTGGGTTCTAAAAGGGGTATGTGCTACAAATTTAGCAACTTTGTTGCATGGTGGCTACTCTTGTATGTGATCTTGTGACTATCTCAGTTGCTGAACCATGTGTTGGCTACAATCAAGCCATTTGCCAGACAGAAGTCTGGAATGGCCTCTCCTTCGTTATTCCTGTTGGCCCACCAATGTGGACCCAGGTAGTCCTCATATCCTGTTCTGTCTGTCCTGATATGTGCATTCAAGTCTCCCATTATCAACACCAATTCATGTTTTCCTGCTTTAACTAGTAGGTTGTGCAACTGCTGTCTGAATGTACTCTTTTCCTCACTATCACAGGCCTACTGTGGGGCATAGGCTGAGAATATGAATATTGCCCTATTCTTACACTCTAGCCTGATTTCCATGTGTCTGTCACTAATTTTGATGGCATCCTTCACTGTCTTCTGAAGCCTCTCCCTCACCACAATTCCCACACCATTTCTAGTCTAGCCTCCTCTTAAGTCATAGACTCTGGATCCGAAGCTATGTGGCTTTGCTGTACTGCTCTTCCATCTTGTCTCCTGGATACATATGATCATATTACCATCATGTCATCCACTTCCAACCTCCATCCTGTCAGTGAACCTAGATTGAGGGTACCAATTCTTAGTTCATGTTTGGCAGGTTAATTGGTTTTACATCCAACTTTCACAGGTAAACCAAGCTGGACAAATGGACTCTGGTTGGTCAGTAGTTTACTGACCCAAGGCTGCTTAGCCTTATGTCTGGTACACACTTGTCAATAGAGGCAAATGCACCCCCTCTCACCATTAGCAGGGGTCCCTGGCTTAGGGCACAGTAGGCCAGGTCCTCAACCCACTTATCACAGACAAATAAACATGAGTCATATTTTACACAACTGATCAATTAGCCTTGTCATAATCCATGTTGTTCTATCTTGAAGATACAGTGCACCACAGTAGATGCCCAAAGTAGTTGGTGTATACAACTTTTACCCTATAGGGCACCATCAAGAGTCTGTGCTGCTGCTCACATTCTTGCTTTTCAGATGGAAATGCTCAGCATGTTTTGGAGAGGTGAGAGGAAAGTGAGGTCAGGATCAAACCTGGTACTTGTGCATGAGCATTGAAGATCTCAACCATTATTTCAGCTGGTCTCTGTATTTGCCAAGTTGTCTGTATATGAGCTTTTTTTTACAACATTTTGATTTAATGATGTTCAGAACAAAAAAAAAATCATGAATAAGGAAAGAAATTTAGTAGTATTTTTTCTTTCAAGGAAAAATACATGCACTATTCCCAGATAGGATTTGTACAGCCTTGCAAGCCTTTTTCTTCATACTTTAATGGAGAGCTACTAGTTTGTTAGCTTTGAACATTAAGTTTTATAGGCAATGTATTTTTCCTTGAAAGAAAAAAAATGAGCTATATTTCTGTCCTTAATCTTGAGTTTTTTGTTCTGCTCATCACAAAATCAAAAAGTTGTTAAAAAAAGCTCAAAGATGTACATTAGAGCGTCTAGAACCCTATGATTTCTGGGAACTGCTAAGCCCTCACCTCTGCTTAATTAAGTTACTATCTTCAACTTATTACAGTGGATTCCCAGCCGGTTAGGGTGTTTTAAAAGTATAGAGGAAGCTAAGAAGTAATGCAAAAGTGTGAAAAAACAAGAAATAAGTAATATATCAAGATGATGAGGGGCCAAGATGAGAAGAAAGCAGAGGAAAGACACTGGGAATGTGTGTGTGTGTGTGCGTGCGTGCGTGCGTGTCTGTGTGTGTGTGTGTGTGTGTGTGTGTGTGTGTGTGTGTGTGTGTGTGTGGTGGGTGGGGGGCACTAGTGTGAAACAAAGGGGCCCATGGTGTCCTCTGGCTGGGATTCCATTTCACCTAAAGTTGGCTTTCTTGATTACAATCAGACATCTGAGTTGTATATAGTCAATGAAGTGGCAATAATAAGCTGGTACATAGTAAGGCATTCAGGGGATGAAAGTAAATGACCCTGTCTCTTGCTTGATCGAGCTAATGGTCATAGACCTTTTGTAATAATGCCCCACCCATTCTAGTTAGCTACATCCATTCAGTTGCTTCCTGTAGCCCCCCCCATGCTTTGAAGTCATCAGCTTCCACTGACAGCTATCTTCTGTTTGTCTCTTAACCCCATCTATACAGTGATTCACCAGTTACCTACTGGACTGACAACAGTCTGCCAAATGGCAATATGCCCTTTCAGCTTTCTTATCAGTCCTTATTGGGGTTCCCTAAGGCTCTATTCTTGATCCTCTGCTTTTTAATATTTTTCTTAGCAATCTCCATGCTACATTCAAACACAAATCCTTAATCAAATATGCCAGTCACCTGACACTTGTATGTTTTGCTAAAACTATAAAACAAGCAGTATTCACGAAGAACGAATCCAATCCACCAATTTGAACAGTTTTATTACATAAAAAATGGGACCACGTATAACTCCTCTATCATCAATTGGTGGATTGGATTCGTTCTTCATGAATACTGCTTGTTTTATTGTTCTAAGTGGCTTTTGGGCAGTATTATCCATTTCTTCATTTTTTTTGCTAAAACTACCATCTTCAGCAAATAACTCAGCAAACGTTTACCTCCATTGAATCCTGGCTTAATAATTCTGAGCTTCTACTAAATCCATAGAAAAAAAAAGCTGTTCCATTTCTTTCCCAAAACACACAACATGCATAGGGCTGTCTTCACTGTTACCTCCCTAAATAACAACAAAAAAAAATGTAAATTATCTCACAAACAAAGCAAGTAGGGGTCATTATAGATGACAACTTGAAATCCAACTTGCATATACATCAGACCATCAAAAAGAACGACCAGAAATGTGGGATACTTTTCTAGAATCTCCCTCATAGGCAGATCCTAAAAAACATTTGACATCTACCTTCCTCTTATCATCCCTACTATATGGCTCTCTGATCTTGACAAATCTACATGCCACATTTAATCTAGAACAGTTATGCAATAAAGTGGCAAGGTTTCCAATGTCGGATTTATAGGTCACACCACTGTATTACCAGAAAACAGCTAAACCAGCTTGAAGCCACATTACCTTACCTTTTCCTTTTCTCAGCTAATCATGTCCCACAATATAGTAAGCAATCCACAAAAATGTCCAAATCTGAAATGAATCATTCAGCATTATGCACAATCACTAAAATATGGAACTCGATTTGACTCTGACTGAAGTTAACTAATAATGTCTTCACCTTCAAAACTGATCTTAAGAAATACCTATTAGATTGTTAGCTTTGCTCTTTCTCAACCCCTGGGTAACCTATCTAACAACTTCAATATCACTTCTGGCTGATACCTGTTAGCTAAACTGGCATATATGTTTTCAACTCATATGATTCTAGTAAACTACCTGTAAATATTGTAAATATTCCTATCCAGTACTTATTTATTATCGCAACCACATTTCTACTGTGGTGTAATTGATAATGTCATCGCGGAACAAGTGTATGGGAAAGTAAAAAAGTGTTGTGTAAACTTCAACTAACTTGGTTATTACATGGGTTCTGAAAGGGGAACAGGCATAATGGGTAAATTCCTCTTCCTGGAGACTGTCCATTGCCGATGACACTTACTGAAAAATAAAATTAACCTGGCCGCTGTTACACATACCGCGTATGTATTTCAGTAGTTACTGACTTCAATCCTGAGATCATCCGGCTGCCTCGGTAGACAGTAACACAATTTATGAGGACCTTACCAAAAATATGTGTAAAAAAGCTAGACATTGTGCGCAAATCTGGACAGTTGACAGGTATGTATAGCTGGAATGGCAGTCAGACACAAGTGTGAATTTGTTACACTGAAGCAATTGCTCGCACTCAAAAGAAAACCAGCAGTTATGTGCAATGGGCCAGTTCATGTCTTACTCCTGGGAAATAATCAGTGCATGTCACAAACTGAAAATGGACTTTACCAATTTTACGTTTTGCATTCACCTTTCTGTGAACTGAAGGAAAAGTCTGCCTGTTAAGTAACGATGACACACATTCATGTCAACATGGTGGTGCATGACATCGGGCGGAAACCTAAAATAACGGGAGGACAGGAGGCTAAAAATATGGGAACATTTTCAATATTTCTGCAGTTTGAGATTGACACAATTATATAAATGCTTTTCTCGCCACATGAACACCACATAATTAGTTGGTGCTTATGTATTATCGGTTAAAAAAGTGGTTGCGATAATACGCAAGTACCTTCTATCCCATCTCCAATATCTCTGTCAATGCTACTTTTACTCACTAATTTAACAACTTTTGTCCCTCACCATTCTCTAGCACTGCCTAAACACTCTTGCTTAACCTAAAAACCTTTTTCTTACCCTTTTGTTCATCTTCTAGTTCTTTCCACCTTTGATTTCTTACCTCTCTATTACTACCTTTTGTACTTCTACATATAAGTACAATATGCAATCACTACTAAACCCTCCACTTCCTCTCTGTTGTACTATACCAAGCACTCACAAACCTCCCTAACTATGTCATACAACCTAAAAAAAGAATAAACCAAAAAATAAGCACCCTGGTAGTCAGTCTCCTAGTCCATTTATTGTATAAAAAATCAGTTAAGCGCTTTCATCAAACACAGTTGACTTCATCAGAACAAAGGATTTTTCTTAAAAAGCAATTTAAATAGGTTTAAAACAACCATGATTGGTAAAAAAACAGCCTATAAAAGCTATTGAATTAACATAAGGGTTGGGAGGGTGGCCTAATGATTAAGGTGTTCACCTTACAAACACAAGGTGCAGGGTTTGAGTCTCACAAGGGATAATTGGCTAGGTTTAAAATGGCTTGCAAGGGCAGTTAGCCTAGTACTAATCTATGAACCTATGAGAACACATGAGCTATTGTCACAGCTCATGTGGAATAGTGGTAGGTGCTGTGTCTGAAGTGCACTGGGTTCTGGGTTTAAGACTCATCACGGATGTGTATTAGCTCAGAGGTGACCTTTGCCTAACATACAAGGCCATGTCAAACCCAGATTTGATGAATATGCTTCACCTCAAAAAATCTAGATCCGTCAGAGCCACAAGGGCGGAGAGAGTAACCTCATTCACGGCTATTAATAGGACGTGCTGGAGGGATAGATTCATCACCCAAAGACTCCCTATGCTGTGGAATAAAATCCCGGTATATGTGAGGCAGAGCACTGGCCTTGTTCAAGAGAAATCTTGACCAATGGATGGGAGATATATACCCCAGGATTACCTCAGTGTCACTGCTCAACAGAGGCACAGCAAAATAATGGGTATAGTTCCCCATACTAAAAAATGCCCTCGGGCAGATAGCCTAGTATGAACCTATGAACCTATGAACCTATAAGTCATGAATATTAATGTTTAAAAGAATCAGAATAGGAAAAAACACTAGGTCAATATTATTCACTGTCATAGTAATAATAAAATAAATGAAGGGACTTAGACTTGTCCTGCTTTTTCTTTTAATACTGGCAGGACAGTAAAATAATCATTTAACCTTGGATGTACATTTGCAGCCAAACTTAACTGCCACAACTCTTTTTTACACAATACATTTTGCCAATCCCCCCCTCTGGAATCTACTTGCACAATATCCAGAATGGCAAACTTAAACCCAGAAAAACCTTTACACTGTAAACTATGTCTAAACAGTGCATTAGTTTCTCTTTTATTTTTTTACATCATATAGATGCTCATATATTCTGGATTTGAGAAGCCTCTCAGTTTTTCCAGCATAAAATGAAATGCATGCATTACATTTCGCAAGATATGTCATACAACCTACTAATAAATTCAGCTTTCTTTTTAGTCACTCTCCATCTTAACAATGTTTGATATTTCTGTCAATTACTATAATTCTTGTATTATTATTTTTATTTGTGAATATTCAATTTCTTGACTCTATTCAATATTTGTACATGTATACCATCGTAACGGTGCATTTAAAGCCATTCACTATGGATTCACATTATATTTGTAGTCTCTGTGGAGCTTTTCTCCCCAGGCCTCTGGTGAAATTTTTTTTTGTCCAGTCAAACTTACTGGTAAACAAATACTAATAAATTTCTTATTTTGTGGTGTCACCATATTTGTAAAAAAAAGCACTTCACCTCCAGACTAGTTAGACAAGATAACAATCTGGAATTCCTCCATGTCCAACTAACCATTAACACAACCTCTTACCATATCATGGCTTATCATAGGAACCCCTTTATGTACCTCTCAGCCAGTAACTCCTATCTAACAAGTATGGAGTCCCTATGCATTAAGCCAAACACCATTCTTCTAGAGGCTTCCATTATCGCTCAATTAAGTTGGAGAAGTATATATCCTCTAACATGTTTGTCCAGTGATTTCTGAACTTCATCAGTACAACCTCACTGGCGTTAGTATGCACTATAACCAGAGGCAATAAAATCCTGGACTTTGATCTTGTTAACAGTAGTTTTCTCTCTTCCTGGTCAGATTGGACACAAATCAGTAACATTCACCTTAAGACTGAAGCCAAAATCATCCTGTATTACCTGGTATGCAGAGATTATGTCACTGCTAATCTACTGAAGCGGAGTGATGATCTTGCTAAATTCAACATCCCCTTCCAACTAGATTACCCCACTACATATGCAAATTATTTACTGGTAAATTCTATACATATATAAATAGCTATATAGATGCAGCTGTTCCCCTCTTTTGTAAATACAATACCAAATTCAAAAATAAACCTATTTCAAAGACATGCATCTGGAGCATTTCTCCCCGAGCCTCCGCTGAAAACAGGCTCTGTGGAACCTAGTCGGACATTCCCGGTCAACAAATGTTAAATAAATAAATAAAATAAAAATAAAAACCTCTGTGGTGGAACGCAAATATAAATAGGCTCTATAATAAAAGAAGGAAAATCTAATTGCAAGTAAAATTAAATATAATATCTCTCAAGATGCAAAAAAGCTTTTGCTAAACTTAACAGTGAAATCCGAACTGTGATGAAATCAACCAAAGCCAGAAGGTAAACACTGCCACCCTGGCAAAGGATAATGACAAAGCCTTATTTAACTGTGTTGAAAATTGTAGAAACAATGTCCAGTACTGTTCAGAGCTAATAGTAAATGACACCACATACTCTGACACCGATGGCATATCTAGTCTACTAGCAGAAAAAATGTATTACTAATGTAGCAAGCTGTCCTCTACCGCCCCTACTTTCCCAGAGCTCATCCCTGCATCTGCACTACCCCCAAATGTCACATGAACAAGTTTTCAAGGCACAAGCCAAAGCCAAGAACACTGCTTCTATGGGGCTGGATAACATACAGGGCTGCATACTGGCCAGCCTGAAACAGAAACTGTCAAAAGGAGGACAACATCTTTCTTTCCCTTGTACAAAGGTGGGGCATAAATGGACCTGGGTAATTATTTGTATGGCTATGAAAAGAATCATTATGGAATTTATAAATAAGGACATAAGTAACCTACAGACTCTTGTCCCAAGCCAGTTTGGATTTGTTAAGGGGAGATCATTTCTACATAAGCTGATTTACTTCATTGAGAAGGTTACTAAAGCAATGGATGAGGGCATATTAGTACACACTGCATATCCAGATCTTGCAAAGGTGTTCAGGACCATCCGACACTCAGTTGTAATAGATAAACTATCCCAGCTAAATGTTAATCCTTATGTAACTCACAGGATAGCAACTTAGTTCACAAACAAAACCCAGGAAATTAGGGTGGTCTACTTTATCTCCTCCAAAAGACTCAACTCTACCGGTGCATCCCAGGATACAGTCCTTGAGCCACTCACTTGCTGTCATCATAAACTCCCCAGAGGACACCAAAATTCTCCAAGTGGGCTTTTTCCAAACCCACAAATGGTATCAAAACCCTGACCTAAAACTGAATGCCAGGTAATGTATAATAGTATCTTTCAGCAAGCAAGAAGCTCCTTGTAACTATCACATTGACAACACAGCCCTGAAAATTGATCTAGCATTTAGAGACCCTTGAATCTGTGTAAACAAAGAACTGTCCTTCAATCACCATATATCCGCTCTTCAGGCCTATCATTTATTATTATGATCCCTTCAGTATTACTTTTCCAAACATGTGACACAACTCAAAGAAGGAAAAAGCTGAGGCAGGTGATATTTTGAACAAATAAAGAAGGAAAATGCTGAAGCAGATGACTTCATAAACCAGTAAAGAAGGACAAAACTGAGGCAAATAACATCACAAACCAGTACAAAGGAACAAAGTTGAGGCAAATAAAATCATAAACCAGTAAAAAAGGACAAAGCTGAGGCAGATGACATCATAAACTAGTAAAGGAGAACAAACATGAAGCAGATAAAACCATTAACCAGTAAAGAAGGATACAGCTGAGGCAGGTAAAGTAAAATTGTGTTAGTAAAAGTAAAATTGTGTTAGTAAACTTACTATAATAGCGATTGTTTGAATGATCACTGCTGCAGTAGTCTTAGCTATATGATTTATATCCTGCCAAGGATATAACTGCTGGCCAGTTTACAAAAATTTGGGGCATGTTCAACATGCTCCAACCATTAGGCAGCTCAAGCTGAACTGCCTAAAAACACGTTTGAGTGCCAAGCCCTTCAAAGCATTCATGTCAACTGAAAGTGGGAGTCTGAACCATGAGAGGACATAGCTATTAGTAAAAATATACATATATGTACATAGACTCTGGGAAAATCAAAAAACAAAAAGGGGGGATGGATGAGGGGTAGCTACTTCAGTAGTGATCATTCTAATATCTACTGTTATGGTAAGTTTACCTACACAACTGTACTGTGTTAATAATATTGATACTTGGAGCAGCAGCATTATCTATCTGAATGGATTACTATAGCTTACAAGATTTGGGAGGTGGAAAGGGAAGAGTCCAGGATCCAAGAAGAATGGTCCTAACCAAGGCTGATCTAGACCTAGGGAAGAAATCAAGTTTGAGTGCTTTGTAAAAGTGTTTACAGTGGACCAAGTTGCTTCTTGTAGATTATTTCTAGAATCTGACCCTTTCCAAAAAGCCATAGATGAAGTCAAGGCCCTGATACAGTGGGATGGTACCCTGCCTAGAAGAGTTTTATTGTGGTGAGAATAACAAAAGGTGGCCAGAGACAACCACAGGAAAATAGTCTGTTTTGAGACATATCCCTTCTTACCTTCACAGGAAATGAACAAATGATCTAATGATCAAAAGATTTTGTTCTGTTAAGATAGTACTTGAGCTGTCTGGAGACATCCAAAGCATGGAGTATCCTTTCTCCCTCATTTTTAAGTTCAAGAAAGAAAACAAGGAGATGAATAATTTGGCTTAAAGTAAACTTGGATACCAGTTTAGACATAAAAGAAGGATTAGTTATAATATTAACCTTGTCTCTGTGGAAAATGAGATATGGTGGACTCAACATAAGAGCTTATAACTTAAATACTCTTCCTGCAGAAGTCAGAGCAATCAGTAAAACAGTTTTCTATTTTAAAAACCTCAAGTCAGCCAGAAGAGCTGGTGAAAATGGAGGAAGTGTCAGCTTCTCTAACTGTTTTTTTTTGGAGGTATCCTAAGCAAAATTCCATTGAAAACATTTTGATATGAGAACACCTTGAAAGAAGAGGATCCATGGGCAGACATTCTGAAATAGGTGATAAATGAAACTTAATGGAGGAGAAAGACCAAAACACCAAAGGACAGTAACACACAAATATTGTAAAACCCAAGAAACACTATCCCTGAATGGGTTATGTTGTTGGCACCAACTAGAAAACCTTTTCTGTTTGCTAATATACAGTTTTCTTGTAGCAGGCTTTCTTACCTCTATTAGTACATACTCAGTAAACAGGTGCCTTGTATGCCAAGCATAGATCGCTTCTCAGTAACCTGTAGGAGACATGAGTATAGAGATATGCAATGTGTTTATACCCTGGATTCCCCTGGTGAGGAACCTCTGTGGGCATTTCAACTGTTATATATATGTTTGGACAGGTACATGCTGAAGGGAAATATATACTCAATGCTGGGTTTGATAAGGGCCAAATAAAGTGGCATTATTACTTCTTTGAACCTCGATGCCATACCCTTACTTATAAGTTGGGTGACAGAATGATTTTCTTACTACCTTGGCCACATGTTGATCAAAGGCCAGATTACTTTTAGCAGTGTGTTATTGATGAAGTAATTAGCCTAGATGACAATTTTCCCAAAAGGCACTATAATGCATTTCTTGGAATCAAGTTTTAGTCTGTGACTTTGGCACCAGTCATTTGTCTTGTAAGATGTCTGTGTCATGGGGGAATCTATGATAGTTCCCAGTTTGCAGTCATCTGCAAACATTGTCAGCCAAAGACCATTGATATTAGCCTTAACCTCTGAGAAGTAGATAACAAATAGGAACAGTCTCAGCATGGTGCCCTGAGATATCCTGTTGTTGACCATCTCTTAGTTGAGGTGGTTTATCAGTCCTAACTAACTGGGTCTTGTCTGTGAGCAAGCTGGCAATTCAGTGAGCTATATAGGTTCAGGTAAGTGGTATGCACCATTTCTCCTCATCCATTGCCTTGTTGACTTTCTCAAAGAAGTCCATCAGGTTTAGTAAAAATGATCTTTCCCTGACAAAGCCAAACTCAGTTGGTTCCAGTGTCTGAAGGTTGCCTATGTCTTTGATGATCATTTCTGTGATTATTTGTTCCATGACTTTTCATATCAGACTTATACTGATGGGTCTGTAGTTTCTGGGGATGGTTGATGGTCCACCCTTGTGAAGTGGGGGGTCATCAGGGAGGTTCAGAGAACACACAGTAAGGCAAACCTCATCAAAACAGTACCAGTAGCCATAGCCCTGGAAGGAGTATCAACAGAGTCATACACATACTTTAAACAATGAGCTGTGATCTGTAAAATGGATGAAATTAAAACCATTTAAGGTAGACTTGCTCAAAAGAAGATACCGCAGACAAATCATTCCTCATTAGAATAAACATTAACATATGAGCTTGACAATTCAAAATTATGAAAATCAAAGGTGCAGAAGAAGCATGCAACCTTTCCCCATACTTACCATATATTTTCCCATCCTTGTCAGAAATGTGAAGGATTGGAACTAACTAAATGGTTAGCAGCAGCAGGATTAACTACAGCTAAAGGTGCCAAGTCAGGTTTGGATGTATAAAAACTTAGAAGACTGAGGAACTTTATGTAATCTATCTGCCATTTTACAGGTATCAGGCTGACTTTCAGAAGAATTGCAGTCAGTGACACACACATCCTCTGAAGCTATCAGTACTGGAGGAATGGGTGAAGGTTCAGGAAATTTCATCTCAAAAAGCTCATAGTATTTTCTGAGGGACTGAGAATCCCCAGTGTTCTCCAGTTGAAAGTACTGGCATATTCTGGGAATAGTTACAGAGAAAGAAAAAGAGAAATAGAAAGAGAAAGAGAAACCCCCACAGGGATAATTAGAAACTGTGCTCTGCTCTGAGTCTCAGTAAGAAATCTAAGAAGAGAATTCTGCATCTGCCCTTCATCTTCTTGTTCAGATTCAGAATCTTGAATCTCTTCAGGAAAAGAGGCATCCCTCTTTCTTTTACCAGAAACTACCTTATAAGAAAGATCAGTAGCCTGAATTAAACCCTGAGCCACATCCAGTAAATTACTTCTGTCTAGAAAAAATTCAGTGGGTGTAGAAACATGAGTAGATTTCTGTTTCTTTCTGACAGGAGAAATGGGGGCAACAGTGTTGTTAACTGCAGCAGTAGCTTCCCCAGGGATTTAGCACAACATTCTTACTCCCAGGAATTACAAGAATGGCTCTCCTTTGTCCACTGAGGGGACCCTAACAGATGCAGAGAACTTGGCTAACCCCCAGTCCATAGTGGCTGTAGGTGCTATACCAGAGGTGATCCAGGGTAAAAGATTAGTGGTCTGAGGAACCAGTTTTAGGCACAACAGAGTCATCCACCTGCACCTGAGGCAAATTGCTAGCCTGCTGTAGTTGCAAAGGCTGTTTGCTTAACTTTTTTGTTTTGTAGCTGGAAGAAAGGCTGACCATGGGACTTAGTTTCTTCCATTGTTGTCAAGCTAAAATTGGTTCTTCTTTCTTGGGAAAACAAACAGTATAAGCCCACCCAAAAATTAAGTTGTTAAAAGTTTCTTTTTTCTCAGAAAACCACAGCAAAAAAGCACTTTAATACAGTTTGCCAGCCCGAGAAAAGTAAAATAATTACAATTTCTGCACAAAAAATGGTTTCCACCTACTTTAACCAACTTTTAAATGGAGAGAAAAGCAATGTGCACCCATATAAAAGTACAGTTCTGTTTCATGACAGTCCATTAAAACAGAAACTCCTAGATTAAAAATTTTCCTAAATGGGAAAGTACATTAAAATAATACATTTTTATGTGGAAGGCTTTTCTCTTAAGGAACTCATCTATCCAGCAAAGGAACAGAATAAACCGACCTTCAGTCCGTGAAAGCCCATAGACAAGTGATCTTTTCCATGGCAGGTAAGCTCTGAAGACCTTGGAGCTCAAAGTTGTACATTTTGGCATCTTAGCTCAAGCTGCATAATGGTCTAAATGTGTGGAAAGTGCTCAGAAGCTCTAGAAGTTGTCCCTCTGTTATACCTTGGCATATAACCCATATAGCTATGGCTACCACAGCAGTGATCAGTATGATGAACATCACCATAAACTAGTAAAGAAAGACAACACTGAGGTAGATGGCATAAACCAGTAAAGAAGGAAAATGCTGAGGCTGATGACATCATGAATGAGTAAAGAATGACAATGCTGAGGCAGATGACAGGCTAAACCTGTAAAGAAGGACAACCCTGACAGAGATGGCATCAAAAATCAATAAGGGCAACAGTAATGCTGATAACATCATAAACCAATAAAAGACTAAGTTGCATTAGAATCATCATACAGCAATAAAGAATGACAAAGCTGAATCAGATTTATTTATTTATTAATTTATTTGCAGTTGGTTTACCAGGATAGTCCATTGGGCCTAGAAGAACCCATTTTCAATGGAGTCCTGGGGAGAAAAGCTCCAAAAACAAAACAATAATTACAAACAAAATTACAATCAAAGCTTTTGTTACAGTATGTACAAAAGTACTAGTAGAAACATTGCATTTAAACATACAGTTTCTAAAGCAAAAATGACAATAAAAGTTTTGGTTATACTAATTATAGATAAAATATTTCATTTAACAGAGACAATTTCTGCGATAAAAAGTGTCATCATTGTAAATCTAGAGTAGTAGTTTACACATGGATTGATTCCTGCCAAAACCATGCATGGTTAGTATGTTGATGTTCATGGACGCACTGCAACAACTTTCATATGACTGATAAACGAGTACACAGAGTAGGTAGAAGTAGGATGGGTGATGAGCAGTTGGGATTCAGATCAAGATGTATCACAACTTACCCAATGTTTGCAGTGAGACAGGTAGTTGACAGGAATCTAGAGATGAGAAGAGTCCAAGTGACTGTTCTTACGAGATGATTTGGGCAGTCCTGTGGTGGTTTGAAGTCCAAAATACAGAAGCTAAAATTAGTGCAAGCTATGTACAGGGGACCCAATTACTGAAGTATGAACAGTGTTCAGTCTAACTAAGGGGTTCCCTGTGGGATTGGGTGCGCATCAGGGTTCATTTATGTGCCCACTGCTTTTCATACTAGTGATGGGCTACATTAGCAAACAGGTTGATGGGGATAGATCAACAAAGTTGTTGTATTTATTTATTGACAAAAAGGAGCAGAAATAGAAGTTTAAAGTGTAAACTATATAATTATGAGAGAAAGAAGGTTAGCATGGCATTATAAACAAGTAAAGAAGGACAAAATTGTGGCAGATAACATCATAAACCAGTAAAGAAGAAAAGAGCTGAGGCAGATGACATCATAAACCAGTGAAGAAGGAAAAAGTTAGGCACATAACATCAGAAACCAGTAAAGAAGGTTAAAGATGGTATCATAAACTAGTAAAGAAAGACATAACTACGTGATAACATCATAAACCTGTAAAGAAGGACAAAATTGCTGGAATCATCTTGTGAGACAAAAGTTATAATATCAAGTTTAAGGAGAGACACACTAACAAACAGAATTTATTTATTTACTGACATTTGATTACCAGGAAAGTCCAAATGAGTAGGAGCGCATTTTCAGCAGATGCCCATGGAGAAAAGCTCCAAAGTAATACAAAACATTTAAAGAGCAAAATTTTTTTATAAAGAGAAAAAAAAGGATCCTTAAGAGCTTATTTAATAACCATGTAATATCTCCACTAGAGAGGGGCTATCGATCTAGAGAGATATTTGTGTTAACCGGTGTAGACCTCTGATCCATAAGAACCTATTTCAGCTTCAGCCAGGGATGGAGAAAAGTACAGAAATGTGCACATTTAAAAGACAGAGAAAACATGAACAAGTCCAGTGAGATACTTATATGCCGCATATTAATAGAAGCTTTTCTTTGGGAATAATGACTAGCAGCAGGTATACCAAAGGAATTTATAAGGCACAATAACAAATTCTTTTATTAAGGTTCTGTTCCTTGTAGTACTACTGCTTTTGCTGGCATTTTCATTGTTAGCAAATGCTTATTCTTTAGCAGATGTCACCATTACTTAATGTCATGTTAGACACAATCATCATATAATTTTTGTGTCAGTTATTTCTCCTATACTCAGATGTTTATCATAAGGATCATAGCTTCAATAAGTTCAGAATAAATGGGATTTTGCCTCAGAACAGCATTTGCCTTCCAGACAGATTTCAAGTAATTGTGAATGTCCTCACACAGGGTACCAGGTTACCTCTCACACTAAGGACAAGAGCCAGAAATTGAATTGTAAAGGGAATAAGAATACGTATTGGTTTCAGTTGTTTCATACCACTGAAGTAAACAGTTGCTTATCACACAGAAGTTTG
Source organism: Protopterus annectens (assembly GCF_019279795.1). NCBI lineage: Eukaryota > Metazoa > Chordata > Ceratodontiformes > Protopteridae > Protopterus > Protopterus annectens. The sequence continues at coordinate 641,830,907 of NC_056745.1, forward strand.
GTGGGTGCTTCAAGGCAAGATTTTTAAGAGCAATTATCTCTTTTTTGTGTGGGGGAGTTACAATTTATTTTTAAGGACTGATTTTGCTTGCTGTCTCTTTGGATATTTTTGTTTTTGGGTGACATGAAGTCCCTGAAAAAATTCACTAACAAAGTACCTCTGATAAACAGATTCCCTGTAAAGATTATTGCTTGCAAAATCTTTTTTGTTCATGGGAAAGACAGAGCCTGTTAAACTGTAAACGTTTAGGCCACTTATTAGAATATGTTACTGAGAAGGACATATAATTTAAGGAACTTTGTAAAGCATGAGCATTTAGTCATTCTGTCATTTGGCAAACTAGCAAACAACTCCATAAAGGCCAACTCCCAAATATTTTCACTGAAAATGTTTTCTTTGTATAATAGAATGTGGTCACTACATCTGACCCTGATACTGTATGAGCTCTGCCATAAAGGCCAACTCCCAAACATTTTCACTGAGAAGTTTGTCTTTATATAATAGCCTGTGGTCACTATATCCGACCCCGCTACTGCAGAAGCTCTGCCATAAAGGCCAACTCTCAAATGTTTTCACTGAGAGGTTTATATTTGTATAATGTAAGCAAATTTTACTTGAAGAACCTTGCTGTGCATTGACTTCAAGTAGAAATACCTATCTATAATGAAAATTGGCTTTAACACCCCCCACCCCCAAAAGTGCAGTCCTTGCCTTCTAAGAACCATTTACTAAGTTGGCCATGGTCCTTTCTCTTCACTAATAGTTAACTCTGTATATGCCAGTTACTTTGTCTTGCTGGTTGACAGGTTTCTGCATTCAGGAAATTAATGAAAACTGTTCTACTTTGTACTGCTCTGCTAATTGTGTTGTATTGGTTATTATAAACTGATTACTCTCTGTTATAATTTGAGCTGATGGTGAAGAAGGTGAACCTGACAACTATAACATACAGATTCCTTTACTTAATAATACTACTCCCCAATGTATCCTTTATTCTTTTCCTGCTACTGGGCCATCTCTCATCCTACCATGACTTTATAATAGCCCTCAACATATTTCCAGCTCTATCCCAACCACCTATTCATTCCTCCTCGCTAAACTCCCCACATATTGCACTAAACTTATTAAATCCATCTGTCATTTTCACCCCAAATATAGATTGATTAACCTCATTTCAACTCAAACCAAAATAAAATTAAGTGGAAAAAATACTCTCCATAAAACAAGTATCAGTAATTCCCCAATATACTAAAAATTCTTCTAGGAGGAGATATTCACACTAATTTTGCCCCCACCTGTCACAATGAATATCAAGACAATTCTCTTCCACACACTACTCTTGTTCTACAATAGTCACCCCCCATCCCCGGTTATCTAACTTTTGCTGCCATAAATGTTAGAAGCATAAGAAATAAAGTTGCTGATCTACATGCTTGGATTATCCAACATAAACCTGATATTCTCACTGTAACTGAAACCTGGCTCAAACCCAGCATAAACTTCTCTGAAATTACACCTTCCAGATATAATATTATCTGTAATGACCATATAAAGAGGAAAGTTTGGCTAGGTTTATATAGGCCCTAGGGCCAATAGCCTAGTACCTACCTATGAACCTATGGTGGTTTTGCTTTAATATATCCCAACAACTGCCACATTTTCCTGCACAGCAAGCAAATACCAAATTTCAATTCAGCAGAGCTTTTTTCTTTCTTATTGCTTTCCTGAAATTAAACAATTATATATTATTATTCTTTACATCCCTCCTGGTGACAATACAGCTGTACTGGAGGACAATGGTTGGACATAAACTCTAAGTCTACTGTGAACTTATTTGGTTTCACACAGCTAATTAATAGCCCCACGCATAGCAAGACTTCAAATTCAATATTAGACTGGATCCTAGTATCAGATCCTAGAAAATACACCATCTCTGGCACGATGTCTGAATGTCATACTGATCATCTCCCAATTTATACAACCAGACATCTCACACATCCACTTAAGCAGCATGTTTATAAAACAACATGCAACCTTTCCAACTTTAATCAGAAATGTTCATTACTACCCTATCATTTATTAAATGGAACTTCCTAAGAATCTTCCCTTTAGATTATGCTGTAAATTAATTCATTAAAGTTTTCCTGAATGTCCTGAATAACCTTACACCTCCAAGAAGGAAGAGATTGAAAACAAACAATGCAATCAAACTATTTAAAAAGATTAGAATGCTAATGCAGTATAGAGGAAAAACATACAAGAATGGCAAAAATACAAAACACCACAATATCTTGAAACTTTCAGAATGCTTCACAATCTAACTAAAAAGCTAATTAATTAAAACAAAAACTATACTATAATAACTTTCAGAATAATAATAAACACAACCCTAAACAAATTCTGGGCAGCCATTTAAAAAAATCTTGCATCCCGACCATAAATTCAGCCCTAACTCCTCTCTGAATAACTCGTCAGTCAAACTGCAATACAATTCAACGTTTATTTCATAGATAGTGTAACATCTCTAACCAACCCTACTCAGCAGTCATGTGTCACCAAATCCACTTTCACCTTCAAACTTGTGCCCACATAACATTGCCTATCCTGTCTCAATTCTTATAAATAGAAGTCCCATGTTCCCTCACTCTGGAAAAAGTCACACATTACCCCTTTACACAAAGGAGGAAATTCGGGTCTATATCAAATCAGCAAATGCTTAAAATAGCGAACGCTGATTTATCAACCCTTTAATAGTAAAAGCTAATAATCCCGAAGACATGGAACAGCAATTTTTTTCCAGGGAAAAAAATCGCTGGGCTGTTTTCAGGACTTTGCCATTTTCTTCACTCTGGTGCAATCTCGGAGTTGCCATTTCCTTCACTCTGGTGCGATCTCAGAGTCGGTATATTTAGGTGGGGGGCACATTTTGTGTTTTGAACATTTTTTTTGTTGTTGTTGTGGAACAGCGAAAAAAATCACTGTTCCGTGTCTTCAAGATTGTTAGCTTTCATTCTAAAAGGGTCAATAAATCAGCATTCAGTATTTTAAGTGTTCGCTGATTTAACATAGACCTGGAAGTTCAACAGACATTACTAACTTTAGGCATATATCTCCTCTCTCCAAAAATACTTGAAAAATGTATTAAAAAAAATTGTTAAACTAACCTTAATTGGAAGAACTCCTATCCTCCACACAACATGGTTTCTGGCCTTCCCACAGTACTAATACTGTACTTATGACCTATATGGATACTGTCAGTAAAGTTATAGATTATGACAAACTGGTCTCCTCCTTATTTCTAGACCTGTCTATAGCCTTCAACAGTTTGTCACAGCAAACTTCTACTTTAAATGTCCTCATTAGGTCTCTCTCAGTCCACCCTTCTATGGTTCAAAAGCTACCTATCCAATAGGTGTCAGTCAGTAAAATGGTATTCTACCCTATCTCCATACCTTCTAGTCACCACTGGTGTACCACAAGAGTCTTTTCTTGTTCCCCTACTCTTTAACATTCTCAGCAACACCCTCCATACATCTACACAATAGACCTCCCAAATACAGTATGAAGATGACTCAATATTCATTTGCACATCTGACAACATGGCACACCTCCAAAAAATTACACAGTAAACTTCAACAGCAACTGAAGCACGGTTTTGTAACTCACACCTCATGCTCGACCTTTAAAAAAAAAAAAACTACTACTTTTTTCTCAAAATCCTTTTCCCACAAAAAAAAAAAAAACAAAGTTTAAAGTCCTCTCTCTTGACTTTCGCTAATACAACCATTGTAGCCACCTCTCTTAGCAAATTATTAAGGATGATAGTGAATGATAATCTTATATTCGGCCTACATAGACAAAATTGCATAAGAAAAATTAATAAAAAACTAGGAATGCTTTATGCAGCCAAAAACTTTCTCACAGATGCAACGAAAACTACACTTGCCACTACTGTACTTATCTCCTCCTCACAATTCTTTATGATGGTTTCATCCTTACTAACTTTCAGGCATCACAAAAATCAAAACTTGAACAATGCTGTAACAAGCTTGTTAAATTTGCAGCAAATACTCATTTTCATAATCCACCACTGTATAGCATTAAAAAGCCTAAATTGGGTAATACTACCCCATTAACTAACATAATCACAGCTTCTTAGCATCTATAAAATTATCCAGAATCCATCTGCTTGTCCAGCACTAAATAACAATCTGTACCACTGTTTTCCCAGTTGGTTGTTAAGAGCCAATATCAAAAAACTTCTGTCTGTCAACAAACCTATCAAATTTGATGGGCATTGTTGGTACTCATACCATGTTGCTAAGGCCTGGAACTCCTTATCTCTATCCATCAGATCAATACCCTCCCTCCCATTCTTCATAACCATTCTGAAAGACTTCCTAATCAAAAGCTGGCTCTGTTCTTTCTCAACACCATGATAAACTATATCCCTAAATGTGAACAAATACCTACTGTATTCATACCTTACACCTCCTTACTCTCTCTTCTTCACTCACTTCCTTACTTCTATCAATTTCGCTCTCCTGGATTTCTCTCTAAGTATGCCATAAGTCTGCTTTCACTTCATATTGCAATTTCTGCTTTTATTATACTAACTTACCTTTAATTTCTGTATAAACTGGCTACAATTTCTTTTCTTAACCCATGTTTTCATATTATGTTTAATTTGGTATAATTATTTAAACTGTAGTTTTTTTTGTATTATATTTAAATACTGTAAAATTATTGTTCTGAAAATTTTTTGTAATTCTTTGGAGCTTTTCTCAGTGGGCATCTACTGAAAATGGGCTCCTACCAAATTGGACTTTCCTGGTAATAAAATATCAATACAGAAATAAATAAATACTGACCAATGGCATTCTTAAATAGAAATCATCTAAGAATCTTCATAAGAAGTCATATAGGCTTCAAAGATTGGACAAACCTAGGAAAGCTATGGCCATAAAAGAAATGGGTGGACAGAGGCATCATTTCAGCCTGTCATTCTAGCAGACATGTGGAGGTACTAGGTCTGATAAGGCCTAGGTTTGTCCACCCCAACCCAAGTTCATGATTTAGCCCTACTGTGTTGCTTCCTTTGCAGGTGGATCATAGGTTTGCAGCTTCATTTATTAGCCAGGCCTCCAACAATTTTTTTTCTGCACTGCCACATCTGGTTGCTTATTTGCAGGAGTCTATGGAGGGTAGGGTAATCCTGTTAAAGCTCCACATGACTCCCTGGTATAAATACAAGTCAGATAAATGGCTGTCTTTGTTATTCTGGTGAAATATTACTGCTCCCTGCTTGGTACACATCCCTAGGATTCCAGATTACTGGGCTCCCAGATGATTGACAGTTACCACCTGTCTTATTGATGTCACCTATGCAGATATTCACCATTTACCCTTTACTTTGAGTACAGAAGGCTCTCTAAGAGGTACATGGCTGCCCTGCAGAAAACTACAGCTATCTTGCCACAACTCTGACTACCTCCATGTCAGGTTCTGTGCCTCAAAAGAAAGGAAACATAGAGCCCTTTCCAGACATTTCTCCAGACTTATACGTGTGGAAAAGGATTTAGCCTATTCAGATCAGTTTCAACTTCATGTGGAGTTCAACAGTGAGGATGAGAAATCTATTTTGAAAGGGTAAGGTAGGTTCTTTGGGAAGACTATTTATCTAGTGAGAGAACACTTTGGGTTACATACAGGTATTCAAATCTTCCTGGGCAGGATCTGATGCTAGCTGTTCAACTGTAACTGGTCATAAAGACCTTTCACCACAGATCAGAAGCTGGACTCTTAGTCATAGCTGAGTGGCTATTTGTATGAAACTGCTGGGGAGTTTCTCTCTTCCATAGTGATCATGCATTAGTTGTTTACAGGGGAAGTGAACACTTTTAAGTGAGACAGAGCAGTCAGTTGATTCAAAAAGATAACTTAAACTCTTAGGGATTGAGGAATCCAGATATTCAGCTATTACCCCAATTGAAAAGACTTTCAATGACTTTCAATGATGTTTTTGAGCATGCTTTTCTAGGCCTAGATTCCCAAATCCTGAACTCTGTAAAATGGCTTTAGGGGAGCTGCCCCTAAAGCCATTTTACAGAGTTCAGGAACAGCACAATCTCTTGTATAAGAATCTTATGTTAAACACTACAGTTATTTATTTAGATGCTTAAAACTAGCTCATAGCTTGGAAACATTCCCTAAAAAGAGAGATAATATAGTACTAGATAGGTTTTTGAATAAGTCTTACACTTTGGCTACCTATGATTTTAGAGGTATTAATTACTGAATAAATGCAATTCAATATCAAAGAAATATCCTGAAACAAGTTGTTATGATGATTCAAGACACTATTAATAAGGCTGTGAGATACAGGATCGCCAGGCTTAGCTGGACATATGTTAATAAATGTGATTATTGCACTGTAGGCATTGGTTTCAGAACAGCTAGCTCAGATACAACCACTACAAAACATATCTGTTTTAGAATCAAGCCACTGAAAGAGGATATAGGGAACAACTTTTAAATGCCTCTATTACTATGGTCAGAGAAGTCTCTCTGGTCTACCATTTCAACACAGAGAACAGGAAGCACTAGCTTCTCATCCCTAGTTCCTAAATACTGGAGAAATCACCTCACCAAATAGTGGCCCATCTACCTGCAGCAAACTTAGATGGACCAGTAGCAAAAGGAAAACTGTTTCAGAAAAACAAGCAGAGCTGAAATTCCACAATGGGCAGTAGTAAAACAGCGAGGATGTAGGAAGTGATGGAGATCCCATGTAGCCAACTGAGGACCACATCAGTTGTGACTTCTTCCTTCTGACTTTAGTCAACTGTCATTTTATACAAAATCTTCCTGGGCAGGAGAATCTCCTACAATAATGAGAATTGAGGCATTTGCACTATAAACCAGTGGATAGCAGATACAAACACAGGCTACATCATACAGTTCTTGCAATTTCCATCCTTCATAAATGGGCTGCCTTATCCAAAAGATGACTGTATTTGGCCAAACTCATTTTTCCAGTTGTAGACTCCAAGGCAAAAGAGAAGAAGCTGCCTCTTACTCAAGACTGTATTCCATGCCTAAACATTGCACTTGCGACACCTAGTCTTCATCTGCCCAGGCTGTATGCATTTGTGATGATAACGATGTTTGAGATGTGCTCTGTATAGTCCTTTCTCTTCCTTCTGCTGACAGACTCTGTCTTGATTACACTGTACACAGAGCACACATAATGTTCCTCAGGTTCAGTTTAGGAAAAGGATCCCATTTTCAGTTTACTTCCCTTCCCTTTTTCCTGTCTACTGTTGCAGTGGTTCCAACCAAATGCATAACACTAGTTTTTGTTCATCTGAGACTCAAAGGTGTACATGTTTATACTTAACTTGATGATTGTCTGATTCAAGTAATTTCAGTGGAAGACCTTTAAGTGTCTGCTGGTTACATGTCTGTTTACAGAACCCAGGAAATTTCATAAATTTTCAATAATTTTCAGTCACTTGAGGGTTATATACAACATCAAGTATAAATCATGGATATGCCCCACAATTACTGACTTTTGCGAAAAACATAATCCTCCAATACATTTTACAGCTCAACTCCAAAATCTATTATTTGTAGAGAAATCAAACATCCATTATGGTGATTCTCTGTGCTCTGTGTCTATGGCTAAACTATGAAATTCTACCCTAGCAGAAATACAGTCAGATTCAAACACTAAAACATTCTTATTAATATTAACAAAAAATAGCCATGCTAATGAGCTATACACACAAAAAATGGCACAGCTTAACTATAATTATCTTTTTCTAATACCTTAAGTTGCTAACAATTTCATATTAAATGCATGATCTTACCATCTTACCATTCTTCAGTGTCCTGATAAATCTGGCATCTCTATCATCATTAACACTGCCTTCAAAAGCCTTGCATACACAATGACCTACTCCACCTGTAATATTTCTCAGGATGCCTTCCTACTCATCTGCCTATTGAAATGTCAGGACTCTGAATGCTGAGTCCTCACTAGCCAAAAGTGACAACTGTACTTTGCAGTTGGACAAACCCCCACCCCCACTCCAGAGTTGTATATTCCAAGTATTCAAGTCTGAGATCACTTAACTCTTAGAAACAGGATAGCAATCAAAGATTCAATATATGTAAATCTGGATTTTCTACTATTCATTCTCCACATTACAGGACTTATCGTTTTGAGTCTGAATAATTCAAATGGTTAGCTTCCTACTCACTGCCAAGTTAACCAAATTATCACTAAGGTAATTAATGTGTATAAATCCGGGACATTTTAAATTAAATTACATATATATCCAAATGCAATAGAAAATGTCTGCATGGCTGAAACTTAGAGAAAACACTGACCCTTGAACCAAAGGCCTCCTACATTTCCTGCATTTTCACCAATGCTGAACTAAGAAGGAGCTGCTCATTGTTTGGTTATGATGCCAAAGAGTTTGAGGAATTTTGCTTGAATTTGAAACATCATTGGCAAGAAAAATTATTTTAAGTACTATTTTGCACTTTTACTACTTGTTTTAACTGCATTATTGAAGATTTCTGTGCCATGTATTTTTTTCCTGCACTTACTTAGAGTTTTAAGTTGCATTTTTCCACTGCTGTAAGGACTGCTGTTCTGCCATTGTAGTGCTCTAAATGTTGTTGCCAGCACTTTTAGGCATCTATTTTATGGTTTCCTAATACAAGGGCACCAAACCAGTCAATTTTACATTAAGAAAGTTAAAAGTCTACACTCTTGTGGTAGGAGAGGACTGATTACACCTCCCTGAGTTGGGAATTGTTGGTGGAAGGCATAATGTGTGCTTCTTTGATTGGTCGGAGGGCAAACCTAGTTTAAAAGTTACTTTTTTCAGCTTGTATATAAGACCTGCATTTGTTAAAGCAGCCAAACCACCTCAGTTTGCAAACACCCCCCATTCTATTCCCTTGTAAAATATATGTTAAGGACTGACAACCATGGATAGGCACTTTCCTGCTATCTTTGCAGCCAACTTGGTGGACATGGGCATCCAAAGACAATGTAATAATTACCTCATGTTTACTGTCTACTGCTTAATTGTGGAGCAGAGCATTACAGTTTGTGTGTGCTAAAGTTACAAAATGTCACTGGAGGCAAGACTCTCACATGCAGACACAAAAAAATCAAAATGGTTGTCCGTAACACTAACATGCAACATTCACCACACTAACTAAAGAACAATCACACATACCCACATGTTTGGAGTTGTTCACATTTAACTTACCCAAATATCAAAGGCCTCCCAGATGCTGTCCTTAATAACTCTGCATGCACACAAACACGACAACTCCCATCACAACACATAAAGCTACCTCACTTTGTGTCTTAACTACTGAACCCATAAGGTATAACACCACACAGCCCAATATTTTGGTCATAGGAGGCTCCATTGTGAGACAAGTTGATGTCCCTCTCACCAGGCTAAATAAGGAGAGAGTCACAGTTAGTTGTCTGTCAGGGATCAGGTTTGCCAGAGTGCATAAGCACTCATGTCACTAAACCGCAAGGACTGTATGACTTAGTCATATTCCACGTGGGCTTCAATTACCTGAGACATACCTCCCTGGACTATATGAAGACAGATATATATGTGTCACAGGCTGGTATGAGCCTAGAATTGAGCAGCATTCTGCCATTTCCAAGGATGATGCCACAATACCAATAGAAAATGATTGATTTTAATAATTGCCCTAGCTACTGTGTCACTCCAAGGGGGTCCAATATTTGTCATCCTGGGAGAAATTGATTGACAGGCCACACTACTTTGCCAAAGATGGTCTACAGCTGTCACCACTAGACTTTCAGATATTGGCCAAATCATTATCCACCCTGCAGTGTTTTTTTAGGTATTGCCAAACAGATAAACCTTCCAACATAATAAAATCTACTCATGATAAGCTAAAGGTATTACCACTCAATGCTTGGAGTCTTAACAAAACACTTCACTTCCTGGAAACACTCCACACCCTGAAGAATCCTGATGTCTATGCAGTTACTGAAACATGGTACAAAGCTGAGGAAAGAACCCCAGCCGTGCAAGCTTATAATGCCTTCCATACATTCAGACTGCCCACTGCACATGAAAGGACAAAAGGCAGAGGTGTATCTATCTATATGAAGGATAAGCACACCTCAAGGCTGGTCAAACAGTATGACATGCTTGAGCTACTCCATGTCCATCTAACCATGGGAAAAATCCATTACCATATCCTTGCTACAGGTCCCCACCATGACCTAGGAAAACCATACCTCATACCTGAATATACTAGAATGTCTTACCGTTCAGCTCAACACCATACTCATGGGTAATTTCAACTATTCCTTTGGTAACTGGGAAGCTAATAGGACCACTAACATGCATGTTCAAAGATTTCTAGACTTTGTCAATGCAAATGCCCTTGAACAACTAGTCTGCACTCCAGCTTGGTGTACAAATATCCTACACCTGGTACTTACAAACATGGGGAGCATTGCACACTCCCAAGTGTAATGTTCTCACTGGTTAGAACAGATCACAAAGTAGTCTTCTTTCATAGGTGTCGCTCTCCTACTTTGGACACAATAGAAGAGTCTTCATGGATTCTGTTCAAGCAGCCTTATTTTAGACAAACACATCATGATAGATGTTTACTGGCTTTAACTTAAGTAACTTATATACAGACTAACTACTGCAATCATACATGCTGACATGGCACTAGGAATAGCACATGCTTGGCATTTATCTGTGCACGCTCAGTTCTTGATATACTTCTTAAAGACACAGCACATATACTCTGAGCTACATTATCCCTCTTTGAGGAAATAGATCATGGAATGTTATGAATCTGTTTGGCATACAGATATTACTGGTAGTTCTTTGTCATGTATTTATACAAGACTAGGTACATAGTCCATGTTGCTGCATATTTCACACTGGGCCTGGATATTCGACCATATCGTGTGACATAAAACTGGGAATTGGGTTTAGCAACTGGAGATGTCTCTACAAAATGTTCAGCCATGGAAGTATTTAGAACATCTTCAGGAATGGAATTAGAGGTTTGAACACACTCTGAGATGGGAACGATGTTTGGTTTGCTCTGACACCTACAGTCTGTATCACAGGAACAATGCTGTGATGATGATTCTGGTACAGGAAGAAGATGTCTGCGATTTCTCCTGTACTCCAAGGTAGGATCTTGGCTCGGCACATAGACTTGTAACTTGAGCAATACAGTCAAAACCTTTCTCCATTTGTATTCTCACTGCCTCTCCTTCCCTCAACGGATGAAGAAATCTGCTCGATTTTATCATAACTGGAGTTCTGGATAGAACGCTTCTTGAATAATTGAGCCTTGATGGTTATATTGTTCTTAGCTTTAGGCCTTAATAAAGTAGAACTAATAGGTAGTTCTGGTTTGCCTAGATAGAAGTCTTTGAGCAGATGAGCCAAGAATATCATCACGGGGTATGTTTCTGAGATTAAGCAAATTCTAAAAGACATCAGTATTGTCACGCTTTGACCTTTGCACTCTGCACTGCACATTCAGCTAGACCATTTGACTGTGGATATTCAGGACTGCTAGTAACATGTACAAAGTCCCATTCGCTTGCAAATTTCTGAAACAACTGACTAGTACATTGAGTACTATTGTCAGAAATACCTTTGTGTGCACTACCTTAGACTGAGAAATGATGTTTCAACTTAGTAATAACAGCAGTGGATGTTAGGTTAGGTAGCAGATCAATCTCAAACCAATTTGAATAAGAGTCTACCAATACTAAGTGGTGTTGATTGTTCCACTCAAAGATATCAGTGGCTACTGTTGACCAAGGTAGTTCAGAAACCAGACTAGCTGAAGTGGTTCTCTTTGCAAATGCAGTCTAGTACTATTGCATACTGAACAAGAAGAAAGTACTGCATCAATGTCTTTCAAGGCCAGAATACTAATTCTCTCACTCTTTTCTTAGTGGATGCAGAACCTGGGTGACCACGATGCAAAATCTGGGTATATTCTTGTTGTAAGGAAGCCAGAACAACAATTTTAGTACCTTTGAAAGTAATGCCATCTCCCATCAACATGTCATCTCTGTAAGGAAAATAGGTTTGCAACTCAGGTGGCACACTAGATCACCTTGACGGCCATCTAACATCAATGTAGTGATTGAGTCTCTGCAAAACTGGATCAGTCTCCTCATGATCTCCCAACTCATCAAGCCTAGTGATAGAAAAATTATTCACTGTCATCACGTCAAAGTCAAAATTCTCTGTATCAAGCTAAAAATTATTCACTGTCATCATGTCAAAGTCAAAATTCTCTGTGTCAAGCTGTTCTATCATATTTCTGGGCAATCCAGATAAGGTAAAAGCCAGATAGAGCAGTTTGCCTTTTGTATAGACTATTTTGAAGTTGTACTTTTGCAATTTGAGCATCATTCTTTGTAATCTCGCTGGAGTTAAATGCATAGGCTTCTTTAGAATAGTAACTAGAGGTTGGCGATCAGTTTCAATCTGAATAGCTCGATCCTAAATATAATCATGAAACTTGGAACATGCAAATACTATTGCCAAAAATTCTTTCTCAATTTCAGCATACTGCATCTCAGTTTGGGTAAGTGTTCTAGATGCATAGGCTACTGGTCTGCCCTCTTTAAGTATAACTGCACCAAGACCAAATTTTGAAGCATGACAGGAAAGAGTGACTGGTTTGTTCACAACAAAGTATCTTAATGTAGGTGGGGTGGCAATTATCTGCTTAAGGTCATCAAATACCTTCTGGTGCTGTTCTAACCATGGCCATTTGTGCATAAGCTTTCTTAAAGGTGCTGTCAACTCACTGAGGTCTGATATAAGCTTGCCTAAATAGTTGACCATGCCTAGGAAATGCTGTAGAGCTTGAACATTGTCTGGTGCTGACATCTCAAGAATAGCTGCTTGCTTGGTGGGCTCTGGTCTCAAGCCAGTACTGGTAAATAAATGACCTACATATGTAACTTCTGGAAGTCTGAATTTGTACTTCAGAGGATTGAGCTTCAAGTTTACTTCACATGCTCTGTCTAGAACATTCTTTAGGTTTCTGTCATGTTCTGCTTCACCATTGCCTCCAACCAATAAATCATCTACTGTTATGGCACAAAGATAAGCCAGAAAAAATTACTCCATTGCATGCTGGAAGACTTCACTTGCAGAATTTATTCCAAATGGCATCCTTTGGAATTTGTATCTGCCAAACGGGGTACCAAAAGTAGTTAGTAATGAGGATTTGCGATCAAGCATCACTTGCCAAAATGAACTTTTTGCATACAAGACAGAAAAAACAGTGGCATTCGCTATTAGGGCTGTAACCTCTTCGACTGTGTGCATTGGATGATATGGTGTCTTCAATGTTTTTTTTCAAATCCCTTGGGTAAATACATATTCTGATTTCGTCTGAGCCTTTTTTTGTGAGCTGCTATCATAGATGACACACATTTAGTTGGTTCTGTAATTGGACAAATCACACCTTGATGCACCATTTTATCCATCCCAGCCTTAACTTTATCCTGTATAGCTTTCGAAAATCTTCTTGCCGGTCTGACTACTGGAGTGACCTCTGGATCTAACTTCATGGAATACACAACTGAAAATTTGCCCAACTTGTCATTGAAAATATCAGCATACTCTGAGAAAATGGCTTCAGAAAAATTGGAACTAGGAGATACAATTATGTGATGAACTTATTTAGTAAAAGAAAGATCCATTCTCAAACTATCTTTGAGACCCAATAAAGACTGTACTGGTCTTCAGGTCTTCAGACTACATAGAATAACAAGTTGCAACAGTTCTTGGCCAAATAAGAAAGCATCACTGAGCCTTCTGTTTGGATATTTTAACCTCCATAAGCAACAAGTTTCACACTACTGGCCACATTAAGTTGTTAATTAGTTCTCACTTTAGCAAATGTGTCTCTGATATAACATTACACTTTAAACCAGTGTCTACTTTAAGCTCTGTGGATTTACCATTGATCTGGACTGTACAAAACACTTCATTCTTTGCCACTAATTTCACCGCATCAACTCTTTCACCGAGCACTGATACACCATCCGCATAGAAAGCTGACTGCTGCGGCTCTACTTGCTCCACTTGCTTTTTTTGTGTGACCTTTCTTTACAACTGTGTGAGGTTTACTTGATTTGCAAAACTTTTGAAAATGGTTCCATTTTTTTACACTTGTGACATTGCTGACTGAATGCTAAGCACTTCTCTCTTTTAGACTCATGATTTGTACCACGATTGTGACAATTAACAATAAAGCTAGACTTGGGTCTTGCTGATTCATGCTTGTACTGCACTGAGGAGCATGCTCCTTTAACTAAACTCATTTTACAACTTTCTGGAAAACTATGTGGTTTCCCTGGTGAGCCAGCAGGGGCTGTGGCTGCCATGTGCTTAGGCCTACTTCTGTTTGCCACGTGTTGCATACTATCTACATTTGCTCTGGAGCCTGCTGAAACAATGCTCTTGTCACTTGAAAGCATACTTGTGTGCTTCTCTGTCACTTCATGGATTTGACAAATCTCTATTTACTCAACATTAAATCACTGTCACGAAGCAAGATCTTTCTCACGGCAGCATTATTCATACCACACGTGAGTCTGTTCTTTATTAACTCATATTTTAAGTCACCAAACCCAAGTGTTTTAGCTTTGTTTCTTAGGTCAGTTATATAAGCTGCAGAAGTTTCCCCTGGTTTCTAATCTCTCGTGTAAAACAAATGTCTTTCTAATGTAATGTTTGTCTGAGGGTTACACATTTCTCTGAACTTGCTTTTCAAACACTCAGGGTCTTCCCTTGATTCAGCCTATACAACAGTATGATGGTTTTCACCTTCTCCTTCATGTGTGTACTTTTGAAGAACGAAAGTTTACTACTTAGAACTTTAAAAGTACACCCACACTAATGCGAAAGTGCACTCTCGCGAACCGGCTAGACTGAACGGGCTAGCAGTCACGGACCTTAGTTGGTTTAGGGCACGGGTTAGGGTAAGGGGATAGTTAGTAGGGCTATCCCCTTACCTTGACCCGTGCCCTAACCCTAAAGTCCGTGACTATCGCACCATAGTGGAGGACATAGCCCGTTTTTCAATGTCCTCCATTGTGGTGCGGTAGGTTCGGTCTAGTGAGCTTAAGCGAAACTGCACTTTCGTTAAAGTGCACTTTCACTTAAGTGGGGATGTACTTTCCCATTTTGAAAAAGTGAATTTTCATTGTAGGAAAGTACACCCCTCCTTCATATACTGCTGGTGCATACACAAATGAACACTCTCTTTCTTTGGCCTCTGACTCAGCTAGGTTTAGCAAAATGAATGCCCTGGTGCAAGCATCTTTATCTGAATAATCTGCTTGTATAAAAATATTGTACTCTTGCTCAAATGTTCTCCAATTCTCTGCAATAGTCCGATCAAATACAAGCGCTAAGGGCTTTTGAAATCTGTCTGCCGTATTAACACATACCAGTGAAGGATTTTGCAAATAAGCATGAACACATACACATACATATATGCCAGAAATTTATGCCAGTATTTGTAACTTTGCCCAATAGCCCAACAAGCCTCTGTATAATGGAACTTTGCAAAATAAGTCTCTCGGGCACTGTAATACTCTTGAAATTACTGTATTGCAAAAGTAAGTTATCATCATTTTAAGAAAAATTTCAAATAACTGCACGATGCGAATGAACTGGGTAAGAAAAGCTTAGAGTCAATAACATGTCGAGGTAATTGCACTTTGCAAATAAACTGTACACAGCACACTGAAAATTTCCCAAAATGGCGGTACCTTTATAGGCAATATAGTATAGGCAATTGTTTATAGTGCAAGAAATAGTCCGTAATGGCGGCACTTTGCGAATAGACACACCCAGCACAAGAAACTTTTCAAAATGGCTATACTTTGACTGTACTTCACAAAATAGTTGCACTTTGCACACAAATAAACTCTTCAGAATACATACACAGTAATAAGCACATACTTTAAGCACTTTTACACACTTTGAGATACTTCAAATAATTCTAGTTATGGCCTTGATACAATACAAAGTCATAGTTATGCCAAAACACAACAGTTTGCCAAAAACATGCAGTTGCCTTGCTTTATGTATGCTTAATGTGCCCTTTTTTGCCTTTATTATATTCATTTTGCTCATTTAATCTCTTTTCATGCCCATTGTACTTTTCTTGTGACAGTTTTACTCTAAACATGCCGTTTTGCTTTAAAAACACACGTTTTGCCTTAAACATGCTCGTTTTGCTTTTCTGTTAATTGTTTCATCAAATATCTTTATTTTAAACATTTCCCTTAGTTAATAAACCTTTAGTGCCTCCCACTTATTTAATAATGTGGTTTGTGCCCTTGTAATGAAACATGGCTAAAGTCCCACATAAAAGACCATGAAATAACACCTCCAAACTACTCAATCATCAGAAAAGATAGATCCCACAAAAAAGGAGGGGGGGGTAGCTCTATTATATTCATCCTCCCTGTCGGTCACTCCTTATAACAAGCCTATTCCCAACTTCAATAATGCTGAATTACTCCTAACAAACTTTCAAATTAATAAACACAAGCATATATGTATAGCCTCCCTCTAAACCCCCCCCCGGTGACAATATTACTACACTTGAGAATATCCTCTTCTGGCTCTCTACAAATATTAGCAACGAAATAATAATATTGGGAGATACAAATATCAATTGGCCTTCCATTCAGTCTTCAACAAACCCACTTAATATTAACCTTTATAACTTCTCCCAGCTAATTAACTCCATAACCCGCCCCTCAAAAACTCTCTCTATTCGTAGCATTCTAGACTGGATTTTAGTCTCTCATCCTCACTATTTTTCTGCTAGTGGTACACTTCCAGACTCCCTAAGTGATCACCTGCCCACTTTTGCTTACTGACTCCCTACACCTTTGCAGAGAACTCATAATTACATCACTACCTGTAACCAAAAAAACTTCAAACCAACAGCTTTCACTGACTCTCTAAAAGCAATTAACTGGAATGTTCTAAAAACTTTACCCCTAGACGATGCTGTCGCTCACTTCAACTCAACCTTCTTAAACCTCCTAGACTACCATGCTCCTTTAAGATCCAAAAGAAATAAACTAAAAACCACTCCCTGGCTAACCAAAAACACATTAATAGCTATGAGACAGAGACAAAGTCTGGGCACTTTACCAGAAAAATAAATCTCCCCTTACCCATACTGAATTCAAAACACTTAAAAACAAAGTAAAAAAGCTCATTACCTCTGATCGACAAAACTATTTCTCCAAACTCCAAAATAGTAATAAAACAAACCCTCAGAAATTCTGGAAAGGAATCTACACCCTCATCTCTCCTGGCAAAACAGTCAACCCTAGTCCTGACCCAACTGCTCCTGACATAGACTTGGCTACACAATTCAACTCTTTATTCATAACTTCTATCTCCAAACTAACATCTTCATTCTCCAACACCACTCCATCCTCCACTTCTCCCACACTCTCTTCTACTAACACTTTTCCCTCCACTTCCATCTCTTCTCCTACTCCATCTACCTTACCATCACCCTCTAATACCCGATCTCCCCTCCCCTTCCCTCACCTCTCTCACTAAAACCCATTCCTATGTCTACTATAAAAAAAACTCCTCCAGAAACTGAAGCCATGCTCCAATGCCCCAGACAATATTCCTTCATACTTCCTTAGCATAGCTGCAGAAGCCATTGCCTACCCCATTAGCATACTTATCAACCGCTCTATCCAAGAAAGCACAGTACCCCAAATTTGGAAAAAGGCTTTCATTATACCTTTACATAAAGGTGGCAGTAATAACAATATTACAAACTACAGCCCCATAGCTATCTTGTCTCCTATCTCTAAATTACTAGAAAAGTGTATCCAGCTACAGCTCCTACCTTACCTCCTAGATAATCATCTGCTTACTCCAACTCAGCATGGTTTTAGACCTGGCCATAGCACTATGTCTGCCCTCCTCTCCTTCTTAGAAATGATAAATAAAGCCCGGGACTCTGGTCATACTGTCTCTACCCTCCTACTTGATCTCTCAAAGGCCTTTGACATTATCTCTCACAAACTACTTCTTACTAAACTGTCTCAGCTTAATTTATCTCCTTCCTTGCTGAACTGGTTCTCTAGTTATTTATCCAATAGATATCAAGCAGTAAAATGGAAAAAGGCCACCTCCTCATTCCTTAATACCCCAACTGGAGTTCCCCAAGGATCCATACTGGGTCCTCTCCTATTTAATATATTCATAAACGACTTCAACAATTCTATCCCATTCTCTAACATTATCCAATATGCAGATGATTCAACTATCATCTGTTCTGCCACATCCATCCCAGTACTACAAAAGCTTACACAAGATGCATTCTCCATCACTGAACTATGGATGAAAGAAAATCACCTTGCACTTAATGCCTCTAAAACCAAACTAATAGTATTTACCCCCTCTAAACACATCTCTATCAGCACTAATTCCCTTCTAATCACCAGCCACAACAACACATCCTTGGAATTGGTGTCAGAAGCTAAGTTACTTGGGGTTCAAATTGATAGTCATCTTAAATTCAACAACTAAATATAAAAAAAAAACATCAAAAACTAGGCATGCTCTACCGACACAATCGCTACCTTACCCACTCCACTAAAATCAGTCTCTCTACCTCTTTCCTCATCCCCTCTCTTCTCTATGGAGCCCCACTCATAACTAACATCCAATCTTCCCTTAAAACACAACTTTCCTCTTGCTATAACAAAATTGCTAAATTTGCTACTAGCCATAAGACTTCTACTCACCACTGTTCTTCACTCCATAAACTAAAATGGCTAGAATTACCCAATCAACTCATCTATTCTCAACTTACTCTTGCTCACAAACTCATTTGCCAATCTAGTCTCTGTCTGTCCCTCTCCTCAGCCTTTAAATTGCACCTGCCCAACAGAATACTTAGATCCAATAACCAAAATCTAACTGAATTGTACAAACCTAATCGTCCCCCAGGGAAAAATCTCCTGTCCTTCAGTCTAGCACATCTCTGGAGCTCCCTACTTCCTGCCATTCGCACCACCCTCAACCACCTTACATTCAAAAAATCTCTTCACGCTCATCTACTATCCCAGTGGAAATGCTCTTGCACCCATCCATCATATCTACTATCCCAGTGGGAATGCTCTTGCACCCATCCATCATATCTACTATCCCAGTGGGAATGCTCTTGCACCCATCCTTTTTGATCTACACTGATTTTCTCTCTTTCTCCTCCATTGAAACTTCCTTACTTCTGCTTTCCTAAAAAATAAATAAATAAATAAATAAATAAATAAATAAATCGCAAGCTACTTAATGATAGAACTGCTTCTCAGTTCACATTGGAATTGCTTACTTTTTTTTAGTCTGTATCATCTGTAATGTTAATCACCAGTTTGCTTCTACCAGAAATTGTATGCTCTAATGGTGTAATTGTTGTAAATATTGTAATCTAAAACCTTTTGTAACCTTGTTTATGGAGCTTTTCTCCCCAGGACTCCATTGAAAATGGGTTCATCTTGGCCCAATGGACTATCCTGGTAAACCAACTGCAAATAAATAAATAAATAATGCCCAGTTTTGTCTTTTTTATAAAATAAGCAGTTTGTGCGAATTCTCATTACCTTTGATTCTTTTCTGGCTCTTTTTTGTGCTCATTTCTGTTAGTATTTACAAATGACAGAATTATCTACAAAATTCTATCTGGCTAGGCTGGCAGCCTTCACCTATCTTCACAACATGCAGAAAAGGGCAACATCTTTTCCAGTTACAAAGCAAATCAGGGGACTAGCCAAGTCTTCAAAGGCCAAATTTGAGGCAAATATAGCCTCCCAATCAAAGGATAACCATAAAGCATTGTTCAGTTATGTCTACAATCTTAAGGGCAACACCCACAATATGTGGAGTTAGTTTTAGATGGCACCATCTATACCCAGCCAGAAGATGCAGCTAATCTGCTGGCTGATAAATTCAGCTTGGATTTCACCCCCCATTACCTCCAGTTGCCACTCCCCCCCCCCCGAAACATAAAAGGCCAAGTCATCACTGAGTTCTCTAAAGCTGAAAACATAGCCCTGATGGGTATCGACAATATCCAGGATGCCTCTTAAATAGTTTGAAACATGACCTATCAGGTCTACTAGGATCTGTATTTAAACACAGCCTACAAACATACTTTGTCTTTGGGGAGTGCAGGACAGTAACTGTCATACTTCTACATAAAGGGGTACCATCAACAGACCCAGGAAATTAAAACCCATAAGTGTGATTAGTATCATCTGCAAGGCCATTGAAAGAATAATTATGGACCTGATAAAGAATGATATAGGAAATCTCCAAACATTGGGCTAAACCCAGTTCAGCTTTGTCAAAGGCAGGCCATGTCTACTCAGTCTGTTGGATTTCTTTGAGAAAGTAACCAAGGACATGGGTGAGAGTAAAACAGTGCATACTACCTACCTTGACCTGGCTAAGGCATTTGATACAATTCTCCACTCAGATATTGTAGATAAATTCGCAAAATTGGGCATAAATAACTATGTCGCCAAAAGGGTAGCCATTTGACTCACACTATGGACACATGTTGTTAGAGTGGGGGACTCCGGATCCAGCAAGAGGCTAGTTACTAGTAGTATACCACAAAGCTCAGTGCTGGAACCTGTCCTGTTCAGAATATACTTCTCTGAAGTCAGGGCTGGTATACATGGCCTTTGGCTGACCAAGTTTGCTGACGACTGCAAGTTCATGACAGTCACTGAGTCTCCCAATGATGTAGATATCCTTAAGAAGATTCTAACTTAGACAAATGATTGGTGCCAGAGCCATGGCCTAAAACTAAAAAATGCATAACTATACCGTTAGAGAAGTCAAATACCCCTGCAAATTACAACATTAATAACATACCCCTAAAGCTGGACCTTGTGGTCAGAGATGTAGGAATACAGATAGACAGTAAACAAACTTTGAACACCATGTGTCCATGGTGTGAGGAAGTCTTTCTATGTGGCACAGCATATAAGTAAGTGCATGGTATAGTCCCACTATACACAGCCCTCATCAGACCAATAATAGAGTACAATGCCCCTTTTGGCATATACCTGACCAGGCTCTTATAAATAAGTGAGCAGCTTCAGATGTTCCTTAAAAAAATACAGGCTGTAAACAACATGTGCTATGTGGATTGCCTAAATGCCCTATACCTTTACTATGTCTTCTACCAAACTATTAAGGGGTGATCTACACCTAAACTACAAGCCATTCTCAGGTCTGATCCTGATGGAACTGTTACATATTTGCGAAACAAACAACACAACCTGATCCAAGAATCTAAACCTGGCCTGTAACATGAACAAAACATACTGGAGGGACAGATATGTGTCTCAGAGAATACCCCTTCTCTGGAACAGGCTATCTATTCTCATGAAGCAGAGCTCTTCCCTGTCCCTCTTAAAATACAGTTTGGATCAATAGATGGGGAATCATAAATTCACTCCTGGGTTTGTGCCTATGTCCTTTATAGACATGAACAGTCTGTAAATTACTCAGAGGCATAGGCACAAACCTAAGCCACTGTCTAACCCTTAAGTATCAAAAATCTGGGTTAATCTAGGTAAGAATGGCCAGGTTTGTAGGGGTCTTGCGCTATTAGCCTAGTAATGTCCTATGAATCTATAAACCCATAAGTTTCTGAACAATTAGCTCCTGTGCTTCACTTTAAGAATCTTATTTTTTCTTTCGGCTAGGAAACTTTGAGCATCATGATTTTTAAACCAAATTACTTGTAGATCCCAATGTAGTACACATGAACTGCACAACATTGTTATTCTAACAACTGAAACTTGAAAGGAAAACACAGACCCTTGTCTGGGAATTGAACCAAGGACCTCCTACATTATATGTAGTTGTCACTGCTCAGAGTAACAAGGAGTCTCTGGACAGCTAGGACTGCATTTTCCTTTAATCACTTTGAATTTTGCTTTCATCTAGGAAACTCCGAGCACACTGAATTAAAAAGCAAATTACACAGATCCCACACTGTAGTACAAAGCCTGTAAAAGGCTTTGTTGTTTTCAACTACTGAAACATAAAAGAAAAAACACTGACCATGCTGGCTGTGCAATTAGGCATTCTTTAAAACTGCTATCACAAAATAGCTTCAAAGATGATGTAGAGTGTTTCTGCAGTGTTATTTGTTTTGGATCCCTGTTTGTGATACTATTGCTTTTTACAGCTTTGGCAAAATCCATTTCTTTCAACAATCAAGAATATCCTTAACAGTGAAGCAAATGTTTGAATGTGTGTCATCTGTCTTGTTGTTGCTATTTATACCCAATGGGCTCCTGCCATAAGTTTCTGGTAAATTATTGCTGACTAATACTACAATCTTCTTGTTTGAGATTTCTGTTAAGTTTTCCTCATACTGCTGGTGGTCCTTTAGCGTCCCAGTGTTGATATTGTTATCTACATAGATAATTCTAGCCCTACAAACCTATTCTTTCCTAGCTTTCTTCAATAATTTGTTTCTGATGCATATGAGTCTTTATTGTTTGCTTTCCTATGGTAACAACACAGTCTGTGTTTCTCCATTTGCAATCCCTGAGAGCTTCTTTTTCATCTTAAATTTAAAAACAAACTATTTTAACAAATCTCATCTTTCAATGGTTTTCCCGTTTAAACGTTTTTGTCACTATATTGTTTCAAGATAAGCCTGTGGCTATAATCTGCAAAGTGTCCAACTATGTGGACAAGCTCTCTGTAATGAGTCAGTTCTTCATCGTTGTTTTGAAGGCAAATGTGATAGATGAGACACTTCTGAAAGTTCTGGAGTACATGTCAATCTGTATTCTGATGGTTTCACATGCAAAGTTCCACATGAGAATCATTCATTAGTACTTCAGAAGTCTATCGGACTGAGACTGCCCACTTGTAGAGCAGAAGTTTTCTGTGATCCCATCCTTCCAGCAGGAATGAAATCAGGTGGTAGATCAAATAACAATCAACCAATTCATGAGTGCTCTTCACCTTACAAATCTAGCTCAGAAATTGACTGTACCTGCTACAGGCTTTGGTGAGGACCACACTTTGAATACCACAAGGTTCAAAGTACTTGAATGAAAGACTTCAAGAAAAGTCATGTAAATGTTAAAGAAATGATGTTAATAAATACTGCTTTCCATATCTTCAGTTATCTTAATAGAGACTTAAGATAAATGGAAGATGGAGAGGAAGGCATTCTTCCAGATAACAAGGACAAGATGGACCTCCATAAAACATTTGTTTGCACTCCTTCTGCACTCTGCATCCCTGCCTAGGGGGCTGGACAAGTAACATATTCTCTATATAATACAGCAGAGACTTCTGTAAGCCTGTCCTCCCATCTTTCTTATTTCCAGGTTCTGGTAAAAGCAATAAATAATGCAAGAAAACCCTATACTAGAAAGCCTTATTAGGGCTAGTGGAAGTATAATCTCTGAGGTGCAACAGAGTTTGGATATGTGTAGTGCTAACATTTATAAATGTCATTGATACCTTTTCTTTTTTCCATGTGCCTTGGTCTGCTATCTCACTACATCCTTCTGAAGATCCTCCAGTTTTCACAGACTAAGTGAGTAAGCATTTTCTGAAAGGTACCATGTACCTCTTGCCATCAAGAAGATCCATTATTCCTTCATGAGATTTGAACAGTTTGACTTTGAAATTTATTCTAACCTTTTTTCAAGCTTGCCAATATAACTAGCCTCAAGTATTTATGCTAGAAGACTGTCTTTTTGGTTCCCATCTTGAGGGTCTTGATGCCTAAGGAACCCTATGAAGTCTTCAATGAGGACATGGCGTCCTTCAAGATAAAGCTTTCCTCCATGCACAAGACAGTCCCAAAGATTCATTCAGTGTCATGTGTTTCACTTATATAATCATAACTAAGAAAATGGGCTCTGCATATTATGGTTATTCACAGGTAGGTGTGGTATTGTACCCCCCCCCCCAAAAAAAAAAACAATGTTTCATTCATAGCTTATACACTTTCCAGACAAACTCTGTCTGATTTTCTCTCTGGCTGCATTTCTGTCTGCTATGGTTGTTACAGGAAGTTTCTGACTGGCCAAGTCAGGCATCATTCTAGAGGAACAACTGCTACCAGTACAGCCTTTATCAGTATTTTCTCCCAATTATCTGCGAAGCTGCAAGCTGTGTTTTCTGTGAGCACAGCAAGTTTTACATCAGCAGTTCTAAAGGGCATTCTGCAGCCAACCTCCATAATGAGGTAGTCTTATATTTTTCCTACTTTGCATTCTATCTTTCTTCCGGATGACACAGCAGCAATGGTCATTATGAGGGTGCTCACAAGAAACAAAAATGTTTTGTGTGGTGTCAGGGTGGTGAAAAATGATTGAAAAATGGGATGTAGTTTTTTTCCCTTATACCACACTGTTGGCATACCTGTAGAGTTATATTTAAGATATGTGGACTCTGCAATATGTCTGTGTTTTATGTGTGACTATCTGTAGCTCCAGGGAAGACCTAATTACAGGAATGTTACAAAATTAAATCAGGAAGCCTAGGGCTATAAAAATGCAACTGAAAGTATCATCTAAAGAACAGCTGTCCAGTACTAAGAAATCAGTAATTAGTATGCAAAGATTTGTTAGATGTATGTGAAATTGCTAAAAAACCTACAAGCCTTTCTTCTATTATAGGAAAAAGGACTGATGTAGTCTTATTTTACAACCTTTGGCCTGTTGGAGAGCAAGTCAGAATATATATTTTGTAGCTAAGACAAGAGTCAGTCAGTCTTGCTTTGGGATAGGATAGGATATCTTGGTAGCCATATCTATGAAGGTTTGCTGCTTGAATTCTGCCTTGCATAACATTATTTCCTTCACTTACAGAAGGCTTGTACACTTTTTTAGCTGTAGCTCATAGTTTTATTTAAATATACTGTTTGGTTTATTTATTTACTTATTTTTATATATGTGTGTGTATATATATATATATATATATATATATATATATATATATATATATATATATATATATATATCTTCTTCTTTCGGTGGCTGCTCCCATCAGGGGTCGCCACAGCAGATCAACTGCTTCCATTTTTCCCTCTCCTCTGCATCTTGCTCTGTCACACCAACCACCTGCATGTCCTCTCTCACCACATCCATAAACCTTATCTTAGGCCTTCCTCTTTTCCTGTTACCTGGCAGCTTCATCCTTAGCATCTTTTTCCCAATATACTCTGCATCCCTCCTCAGCACATGTCCAAACCAACATAATCTTGCCTCTTTGGCTTTGTCTCCAAACCTTCCAACCTGGGCTGACCCTCTAATATACTTATTCCTAATCCTGTCCATCCTCGTCACACCCAGTGCAAATCTTAACATGTTCATCTCTGCCACGTCAAGCTCTGACTCCTGCCTTTTTGTCAATGCCACTGTCTCCAACCCATATAACATAGCTGGTCTCACTTCCCTCTTGTAGACCTTCCCTTTCACTCTTACTGGTACTCATCTGTCACAAATCACTCCTGACACTCTTCTCCACCCACTCCATCCTGCCTGTACTCTCTTCTTCACCTCTCGTCCACACTCACCATTACTCTAAAGTGAGATCCCAAGTATTTAAGCTCATCCACCTTTGCCACCTCTACTCCCTGCATCCTCACGATTCCTCTATCCTCCCTCTCATTCACACACATATATTCTGTCTTAGTCCTGCTAACCTTCATTCCTCTTCTCTCTAGAGCATATCTCCACCTCTCCAGGGTCTCCTCCACCTGTTCCCTACTCTCACTACAGATCACAATGTCATCTGCAAACATCATAGTCCATGGGGACTCCTGTCTGATCTCATCTGTCAACCTAGCCATCACCATTACATATAAGAAAGGGCTCAGAGATGAACCTTGATGTAATCCCACCTCCACCTTAAATGCATCCGTCACTCCCACTGCAGACCTCACTGCTGTCACACTACCCTCGTACATATCCTGTACCACTCTTACATACTTCTCTGTCACTCCCAACTTCCTCATACAATACCACAACTCCTCTCTAGGCACCCTGTCATATGCTTTCTCTAAATCAACTAAGACACAATGCAACTCCTTCTGACATTCTCTGTACTTCTCCATCAACACTCTCAAAGTAAACATCATATCTGTAGTGCTCTTTCCTAGCATAAAACCATACTGCTGATCACTAATCATCACCTCCCTTCTTAACCTAGCTTCCAATACTCTTTCCCATAACTTCATGCTGTGACTGATCAATTTAATCCCTCTGTAGTTACTACAGCTCTGCACATCACCCTTAATCTTAAAAATCGGTACCAAAACACTTTTTCTCCATTCCTCAGGCATTCTCTCACTTTCCAAGATTTCATTAAACAATCTAGTTAAAAACTCCACTGCCATTTCACCTAAACACCTCCATGCTTCCACAGGTATGTTATCTGGACCAACAGCCTTTCTGTTCTTCATCTTCCTCATAGCTATCCTTACTTCCTCCTTGCTAATCCACTGCACTTCATGATTCACTGTCAGCACATCATCCAACCTTCTCTCCCTCTCATTCTCTTCATTTATCAGCCCCTCAAAGTACTCTTTCCAACTGCTCAACACACTCTCCTCGCTTGTGAGTATGTTTCCCTCATTATCCTTTATCACCTTTACCTGCTGCACATCTTTACTAGCTCGGTCCCTCTGTCTAGCCAATCGGTACAGGTCCTTTTCTCCCTCCTTAGTGTCCAACCTTTTATACAACTCTGCACAAGCCAGTGCATTTCTTTGTGCCGGTCCCAAGCCCGGATAAATGGGGAGGGTTGCGTCAGGAAGGTCATCCGGTGTAAAATGTTGCCAAATCATACATGCAGACAAATGTACACACACACACACACACACCCACACACACACATATATATATTTTTTTTCTTTCTTTGTTTGCTTACTGAGGCACTCAACAATTTGGAATATCTGCAAGCCCAGCCCAGGTTACATCGACAAAATATTACGTGAATGATTCAAGGTATTTAAAAACAGAACAAGACAGATTCAAAAGTATACAATTAATAAAAAGACAAGGAAGTGGTTAAGTAAAACTGACAGTTGTAGCCTTGTGTGTCGTTCCCCCCAGATAGTGCAATAATCCTAACTGTTCAATAGACAGTATACATTTAATTCACATCTCTGTGATTAAATTAATCATCAAGCAGCCCTCTTAGTGCTTTTTGCCTTAGTTTGTATCACTTGAGCCCCACCTGTTTATTTGCATCTCTATACATTCCCCTTCATTGCTAATGTATCTCCCCACTCTAATCTGTGCATAAACTAGCTACTAATAAGCAAGTCACTGTGAAGACACACTCCCAATCTTAATAAACTGTGATCTTTCTTCTCTCCTTCACTTTACAGGTAGAGTTTGAATTATTACTCACCCTCTCTGAGGCCTTCACTGATAGATTTCCACTAATTGCCTCTCTGATTTTGCTGGTTTCTTTTCATTCCACCTGATTTACACCCCTTGTGCTATCCCCTCCCCCAATGTTGTTGTCGTGTTTTTCGGCTTTTCCCGGTTAGGGGTCACCACAGTGAAACTCCGGTCCGCTAATGATTGGCAGTAGATTGTTACATGCCGAGTTGCCAGCTCTGACGCACAACCTTCAACAAAGGTATGCCCATTTACGCATGTCTCCATGCAGAAGACGCTCTAGCTGAGAATCGAACCAGACAGCGTCTTACTGTGAGGCGACAACACTACCGCAGCACCACCACCGCAGTTGTCTATATTATAATCCTGCTGAGCATGGAGCCATCTTTAAATTACTAATCTCCCACCAGGACACAAGTGCTCTTCAGCAATTAAATTCTGCTTGCTGGTAAGCCATTAGACCTCAGGAATTTGTTTAAAGTGTTCAGATTTGTAAAGTAACACTTACTTTTTGCTGCCTACTACTCTTGTCTTGGTGGGCTCTGCCCCACTCTGTTCACCCTTGCTAACGCTCGGGCTCTCTCCTCTCCCCTGCCCTGCCCCCAATTATCTCCCGCCCCCACTAGCTCTACATTTATAGTAATCGCAACCACACCCACAGCTCAAACTCACATTACCTCCACCAATCACAGCTCCTAGAGTCAGATCAACCACTCTCATTCCCACTAGGCATTATTACATCATCCCACACTACTTACCCATCCACATATAGTGCAACCCTATAATTCCTATCCACACCTCCACCTAGAACCAACTTAAACTTTTTATAACCATGACTGTCACACAACTAAGTCTAGTCTGTCTTTTCATAATTCTTTATAACTCCACAACTTATCACTCTAGCAATATCCCTAAACTTAGTAGCACAACACTATATTATGCACTCTCATATACAGACACCGCACATTATAATAATATCTGCCCACAATTGTTCAAGAACTACACAACAGACCAATTCAGAACTAAACACATATGCTCTCAGTCCTACTCCAAAAAAAACACAATACGTTCTCACATTCATCACCAAACTCCAACATTTGTATCACCATTTTAACACCAGGCTCACCATAAGTGGGGACATCCACCCCAACCCAGGCTCAAATCCATCCTGTCCAACACAAACTTCTCCAACACAATTGTCAGAACATAATGCCCTCACTATCTTCATCCCAGGGCAAATCAACAACAGCAGCAAAACCAACCATCTTTTAATGCTAAATATTAATATCAGAAGTATCAAAAATAAAATACCTGAACTTGAGGCCACAATAGCACACTACTCTACAGACATAGTTGCTTTAACAGAAACCTGGCTAAATAAAAATATAGCTAACTAAGAAGTTCTCCCTGCCGGCTACAATATCATTAGACAAGACAGACCACTTCGTAACGGGGGTGGAACTGCCTTACTGTAGAAGTCCAACTTAACTTTACATCAAATACCAAACTCCCACCCCTCCCCCACTAATTGGGACATACTTATCTCACAACTTCAACTTCACTCTAAAAAGGTCATCACCACAATTGTGATCTATATTCCTCCTGGTAATACACCTGCTAGCCTTGAAGGGGATTTCAACCTAGATTGGTTCACCTGTATATCAGAACCACCAAGTAATCTAATAAATTTCCATGGCTACCAGCAGCTTGTCCAGATTCCAACTAGATACGATAAAAAATCTAAAAGTGAATCCATCCTTTACTGGGTCCTAACTAACAACCCCACATTGTACCCCCACACAGGCACTAACTATAAATCCTCTAGAAACAGAAAAAAAGTTGTCTCCTGAGGTCCTCAATACTTTAGTCTGTAACTGTGACTGAACCCCCCCTAAAAACCCTCTCACTTGACCAGGCTGTAGCATATTTCAACAAAACATTTTTACAACACCTAGACACTTTTGCTCCATTGCGCAAAATCAAGGTTAGAACCTCTACAAACCCCTGGGTCAGTAAAGAAACTAAACAAATCCTCAAGTCCAGAAACACTGCCTGGCTTTACTATCAAAAAGCCAAAGAAAACAAAGCCTAACTAAATACCAAGAACTGTGCAACTGTGCAAAAAATGCATTAGGCTGGACATAAAATCCTATTACATGACATTACAAACTAAATACTAACACAACCCCCAAAAATTTGGGAAAAATGTAAACCAGCTACTAAAATCCACCCAAAAGGCTACCCCCAAACCTACCACCCCTGACACTAAAGTTCCCATCGAAACACAATTCAACTCCCACTTTGTGAACTCAATTCTATCCTTAGTATCACAGGACAGTTCCTTCCTCACTATCCCCCCAACACAAATAGCACTAATACAAGCTTTACCCTCAAAACAGTTTCCACCACTTCAATCAAAAGCATGCTCTCCAAACTAAAAACCTCATCAACAGCAGCTGACCTACTCCCCAGCTATTTCTTGAAACTCACAGCAGATGCTATTGCTATCCCAATCTCCACTCTCATAAACAGATCAATTGTTGAAAACTATGTGCCCAAACTCTGGATAATATCCTATGTTACACCCATACATAAAGACCGGACCTCCACTGAACCTAATAACTAAAGACCCATTTCTATCCCCCGTCCCCGGCCAAAATCCTAGAAAAATGCATCCATACCCAGATGCTAAAATATCTCCTAAACAGCAACATCCTGTTGCCTACTCAACATGGTTTCAGACCTGCCCATAGTACCACTACAGCCCTCCTCTGCTTCACAGACACAGTAAACCGTCTCAAAAACAAAGGCCTGCAGGTGTCAACTCTTTTTTGGATATATCCAAAGCATTTGACACAGTCTCACAGCAAATCCTGCTAAACAAACTTAACCAATATCACCTATCAAATTCCACTCTTACCTGGTTCCAAAGCTACTTAACTGACAGGTACCAAGCTGTGAAATGGAAAATTCTCTCTCTCCTCAGCTGCCCATAACTATAGGAGTCCCACAGGGTTCTATCTTAGGACAACTACTATTCGCAGTCTTCACAAATGACCTCCATACTTCCACACAGCATGCATCTATCATTCAGTATGCAGATGATACTAACTTAATCCAAGCTGCACAAAACATTCCCACTCACCTGTAACAACTCAACTAGCATTTTCTGATGTTAAAAACTACCTTACAAAACCCAACTTGTCCTCAATCCAAAGAAAACTCAGCTTATGATTATAACCATTTCTAACAAAAACACTAATAGCAATCAATTCACTATCTACTCGACAAATGCTACTCCAATCGCTGCAGTGGCACAGGCTAAGCTATTGGGAATAACCATAGACTCCCACCTAAAATTTGATAGTCATCTCAACTTAACTATTAAAAAAGTACATGCCAGGCTGGGATCACGCTACTGTATCAAACCATTTCTTACCAACAACATAAGATCATCCATTGCTCGCTCCCAACTTCTATCCACCCTACTCTATGCATCCCATTTTGACTAATCACAACAAAACTGAACTAAGCAAAATGGAAGCCTGCTATAACAGAATTGCCTGCTTTGCTGAGAATTGCTCATATAGAACTAATCATTGTGCTGCTTTGAGACAGCTCCACTGGCTTGAACTGCCCAACCTCCTAACCTACAATCAGCTGTGCCTCTGTCATTCTATCTATTACCTCCCCAATAAGTGTCCTGCCCTCAAAAACCTAATACAACATCACTCAGCCAAAAGGCCTCTTAGATCATCAAGCAAACTACTACTAGAAGTCACTAACAGCTACAATAGCTTTGGAGACACACTATATAGTAGTTCAGTGGCTAAAAAATGGAACTGTCTCCCCACTAGCATACAAAACACATTGTCCAAAGCCTCCTTTAAAAACCTCATTAGGCAACATCTCAAGCAAAGTTGGCAGTGCCATGACTGCCCCCCAGGCTAGTGAAAGCGGATAAGGTACACATACTAAACCTAGAGTACTTGATAGTTGTTTTCACTCTTACAAACACTGGCTAATGTACAATGTATGTACTGTACCTGTGTACTATGTATCTATTCTGCTTATGTTCCAAATTTCAGCTGTACACCACAAATCTATTAATTACCTTTATTTTTAAATTAATATTTTCTTGTTTGTTCTCTCCACCGTAACTGTTGATGTGCTGTATACCACTGTAAAAACATGTCTATTGTAATTTGTGTGTATACTGATCATGTCTAAATATCTAAATGTATCTAAATGTATCTGTAATTATTCTATGTGGAACATTTCTCCCCAGACCTCTGCTGAAAAAGAGCCTTTTCTGCTCAGTCAGACAACCCCAGTTAACAAATGTAAAATAAAATAAATAAATAAAAATAATGTTAACAAAACGCCTGCAAGCAATACAGCAAGCATTAGCAATGTGTGGGCTATCAGTACATATACAGAATATCAGTAACTGAAAAGATGGGGTCTATATTAGTATATCAAAGTATTATTACTTCG
The DNA here is from genome assembly GCF_019279795.1 of Protopterus annectens. Classification (NCBI taxonomy): domain Eukaryota; kingdom Metazoa; phylum Chordata; order Ceratodontiformes; family Protopteridae; genus Protopterus; species Protopterus annectens. Next base: position 641,862,957 of record NC_056745.1, read on the forward strand.
AATGTACTAATATCGAACCCTTTGCATTGAAAGCTGAAAATAGCGAAGCTGCAGAATATTGAATACTTTCCTATGGAAAGTATTCAGTGGGCCGTTTCTGCAGCTTTGCTATTTTCTCGACTGTGGAGCGAAGGTTACGGACCGGGTTAAGGTAAGTGTGCGAATGAAGATGAGTGTGCGATAGGGACTTTAGGGTTAGGGAGCGGGTAAGGTGAGTGTGCGATAGGGACTTTAGGGTTAGGGAGTGGGTAAGGTGAGTGTGCGATAGGGACTTTAGGGTTAGGGAGTGGGTAAGGTAAGTGTGTGATATGGACTTTAGGGTTAGGGAGCGGGTAAGGTGAGTGTGCGGTAGTTACGGACCTTAGGGTTAGGGCTGGGTTAAGGTAAGTGGCTAGCTAGTAGTGTATGTATGGTTTAGTGTAGGGTTTTGTGAAGTGTATGTGTGTGGATTATGTATTTTGGTGTGCTTGTGTTGTGTGTATGTTTGTTGGAAGAACAATTTTTTTCCCTGGGAAAAATTTCACTGTTCTGTGAGTTCGATGTTGTGGTGTTTCGAGTGAAATGGTTCAATATTAGAACATTCGATGTAGTAATACTTCAATGTTCTAATATAGACCCGAAAAGATGCAGTTACAAGTCTTCAAAGATTACAAATATGTGAACAAGCCCCCAAGTTATTTGTGAATGCAGAAAAAGTAGAAGAGGGGAAAAAGGAGGGTACACACACACACACACACACACACACACATATATATATATATATATATATATATATATATATATTTTTTTTTATTTTTATTTGCAGTTGATTTACCAGGATAGTCCATTGGGCCAAAAAGAACCCGTTTTCAATGGAGTCCTGGGGAGAAAAGCTCCAGTACAGATAATTGGGTACATACAAGGATTGCTAAATAATTATACAAAATGGTAGATAATAGTCATAGGGAGAAAAGCTCCAGCACACACAGAATTAGGTTCAGACAAGATTGCTAATATTTATAGAGAAGTGGTAGAAAAAAACATTTCAATTCACAATTCATAAACATTCTGAACAATACAAAACAAAGAGGATTAAGGTGAAGTAAATGAGCTTGGAAATAATGTGAGATACATAGCATATATACTTCAGTGCTCATTGTCTTTCATATATATATATATATTTACATTCACACAAAAAATACTGTAGTCCAATAGTCCAAGGTGAGAATTGTGAGTCTGATTCATTTTTTAGCAAGCTGGTGGGGTGAATAAAAACTTTTAAGTAATTTAATATGTATATGACATTGACATTGGCCTTATTTAGTTAGTCAGGATTTGAACAGTTAAAAGTAATGTAGGAGGAGGCTCATTTAGGTTGGCAGGCTAAGACTGACAGAGTTTGTGGGTTAAGATGCAGAAGCTGTAGTTGGAAAATTGCTGGTTTGTTTAAGGTGTTTGCTTGTTAGGTGCTGAGTGAGATCAACTTCTAATGTTATATAAGAAGTTTTGAATGGGTTTAGTTAAAAGGAGATGCGGTATGTTGTTTTACATTTTCAATAACCCAGAGATGAGCAAGAAATATATTGTTTGATTTATAGTCAGCCACTTGGCTTTCTAGATTATTCAGTAGTGCTCAGTCCTAGAGGGGTTGATTATGAATTTGCAGGTTTTGTTGGAGCTTGATTGCATTACTTTTCTTTTCTTGTGCATCATTCACCTCTAATTATTTTATCTGTAGTAGCACTGTTTTCTTTGCTGTCTAAGTAAAGACTGATTGACATTTAAGATGCTCTGGATGGCATTTATTATTTAGGTAGCACCATTTATTATAAGAGAATAGGATGTTATTTATCACTCCACCACTAATTAGTTGGTTTATCATTTTCCTTTGACTAAATCAAGAATAGTCAAGTAACATGTTTGATGGATTGCCATTTCTAAAATGGTGCCAGGAAGAAAGATGCGGGAGAATTTTGCCAGCCTTTCCTGGGAGTTGTGTTTGTGTTTGTGTGTGTGTGTGATGTGGAAGAATTTTGCCAGCCTTTCCTGGGAGTTGTGTTTGCATGAGTGTATGTGTGAAATCTGTTTGAAAGACAATGAGCACTGAAGTATACTGTGTTTCATGGGGACAGTGGTGAAAAAAAGCCTTGGGTGCTAGGCCAAAGACTCAGCTTAGTATGTGAACCATGTGTAGTCCAAGTCTGGGGAAAGATGATGGAAGCTTATACCCAGGACAGCAGTGCATATTCCCTTTATACTCTTGAGGCTGTATTTTAGTTGGTGAATTGGCTACTGAGTCCGATTTTTGTGCAGTTTTCTTGATTTGAACCTGTTGGATACTAATAGTATGAGTCAAGAGACCATTACTTTGGTAGCCAATTAATTTTTTTAATATGGTTGAGTGGATCTAGTATCCATAGCTCCTGTCTCTTGTATACCCACTTAGCACACTAGCTGGTAGTGATGGGATTCAAACCATTTTAGTGACAGTCAGGTCTTCAAAGGGATGGCAAGCAAGGATAGTTTGAATAATATGATCATTGTTGCAGTATGAGCTCCCAATGTCTCCCCTATCTCTGTCACATACTGTCTCTTAATACTAGCTTATCTTTGTACTTGAAGGACACTGAGACCAAGTCTGCTGCCAGGAGAACAGTCTTCTAAGCTATTCTTTTTCCCTTGTTGATTATCCATCTATCTTTTTATTTACAATTTTATTTGCTTTTGTATAGAATGCTATATAATCCTATGTCATATTACTGTAAGTTTTCTTCCTTTATTTGAATGGGTTCTGGGGCTCTGAGACTGCACTGGGTGCAATACATTAGGATTAGTGAGTTTAGTGTGCTGTATTTGTATTATACAGTAATATTATAGTTCCCACACATGGTCCCGGAGTTGTAATGGCTTTCATATTGTGGGCTGCTTTCCTTCCAGAGAGATTCAGGCACATTGATCCTATTGTTAAAACAACTAAAATTATGGTGACTATCCTCACTTATCTGTACTTTCTCTCAAACAGGGCTTGCAGTAATGACAGGTGTGTGTGTGTGTGTGTGTGTGTGTGTGTGTGTGTGTGTGTGTGTGTGTGTGTGTGTGTGTGTGTGTGTGTGTGTGTATGTGTGTGTGTGTGTGTACTCATGCATTTATATTCTGTGGGGAATACTGACCCTATTTTTTGAGGCATTTAAAAGGCTGTTCTAGCTGTAGTGGTTGAACTGTAAATTCAGTGAGAGGAAGCATTATTAATTTAAAAAATGGCAGAAGTAATCACATGAATGTATTCACTTTCTGGGAAGATTGTATAAAGAAAAATGTTAAGCTCTCATAAAGTTTTGTGAAGGATGGTGTCTCAATGAGAAAAACAATAAAACAATTGTTTGACCTTTTGAACTGGCTAGTTAATAACTGAGTGTATACAATCTTTGTTGTCTGTGCTGAAAAAGTCTTAATGATAAGCTGTTATGCCATTCTGTTCTGCTCCAAGTTTAAATACTGAGCTGCAGCTAGGTGTGCTTATAGAGATTATTCTGGAACACAAGAAAGCACACACCATGCTGTTTATTATGTCTTTTCTGGGTGTACTTACAGAGATTATTCTGGAACAAGAGAAAGCACACACCGTGCTGTTTATTAGGTCTTTTTTGAATCATTTCCATAAGCTGCATTTTTGTGGTTAAACTAAACTGAAATATTCCAGATGTCGGCAACCATATCCAAAGGTATTAAACATTTGGAGTAATGACAGAAAACAGGAAGGCCAACACAAAGGGCAGTGTCTGAAACTACATGAGTATGTTAACTCCTTCTGCTGTAGATTTGAAATACAAGTACATCCAATTTGTAATTTTAGCCTACATCTGAATTCTTGTCTGTGAGCTCCATGTCTTTGCAAAATGTTTCCAACCAAACTGATATAGCCTAGGTTGTTGAATTACGGTTCTATGACACTTCTGTGGACAAGGTTGAGTTTCAGATAATGATACTTTACATTTTAAGTGCACAATATAAAACTACTATGCACAAGGCCAAATGCATAAAAATGATAATATTTCAGGCTTTGTTAAAAAATAGAAAAGTGTGCTCAGAGAAGTGAAACTTGCGAAAGAACTTCACTGCTGAACTCTACTGATGGAGCAGTGTCTAAAAGTACAAAGAGGAGACAGCCCCAATGAGTCTGTAAAATATCATCCTGTAGTAATTCAACCTGACTGACTGATGGCAGTCTGTGATGTCAAGGATTAATGTCCATATAAAAGACACGCCATTACAATGAATGCCACTTCTAGTCTGGGTTATATGAGCAAGAAGTTATCGATTCTTCATGATATAGTTGGGGTATATTTATAAACCTTGATCTGCTAATGCCAGTCAACAAGAACCAGAAGGACCTTGATTGCAGACATCAAAAGTGACCTTTGAGAAATGTTGAAGTACTGATAATGTGTCACAATGTAATATGGGGGAGTTTTATTCAGTTCATGGTATCATGCATTCAGCACTATAATTAAGACTCTGCAAATTATTAAGTTGTGCCCCCCCGAGAATTACTTAATTTTCTATATGTTGTGTTGTTGTGTCTTTTGGCTATTCCCGGTTAGGGGTTGCCACAGCGGAACTCCGGTCTGCTAATGATTGGCAGTTGATTTTTACATGCCGAGTTGCAAGCCCTGATGCACAACCTTCAATGAAGGGACGCCCATTCACACATGTCTCCATGCAGAAGATGCTCTAGCTGAGAATCGAACCAGACAGCGTCTTACTGTGAGGCGACAGCACCACCACTGCAGATACTTAATTTTCTATATGCACATTCTAAACTTATGTTCTTTTCATGTGTTTTCCATGGAGCCATAGGTTGACACTGACAAAACTCCACCAACTGAAATTAAACCACTCAAAACCCAATCAAGCAAAATTAACCACAGAAAAATAAAACAAGTACTTTGAGCAAGGCACCCCTTCTAGTTCTCCTATATTGTGTGACTCCTTTTATACTAAATTCAAGGCCACTCCTACCTATGTTAACAATCCACATACAGACATAGGAACAGTGTATAATAAATATGAGTCCAAAAACAATACTTGATGAAACATTTACTGAATACTAGCCATGCCTAATTTTTCTGGTTTTGTCTGCCTATCTTATCTCATTCATTTACTTTTTCTTTTTCACAAAAAACAGTACGAAAATTTTGAAGTATTTATCACACATTTCACATGTAGTTACTAAACATTGGGGTCAAGGAAGCCATTAAGGAGCCTAGCCACCATCTAAATTGCCCCACAGTACTATCTGGTTAAGTGACTTGCTGCACATGTGCTTTTGTTGCTGGCAGATCAGACAATTATGAGTTCTATTCCCAATTTAGGTGACTAGATTAATTTCCAAATTGCTGACATTTTACTGCAGAGTTGGGGGGGGTGATACACTCCTGACTGGGCTGTCCTTCAGTTGTGATGTTAAACTGAGGCCCCATTTGCTTAAGTGATTGTAGCTCAAGTGGATGCAAAATATCTGGTACTTAAAAAGAGTAGGGGTTGTTTTATTTATATTAACATTATTTATACATTATTCTACATAATTTACGTTTTTACAACCATAGTAATTATTCATAACTAATGCAAAACAAATTTTTGGACATTTCTTCTTCCATTCCCATTTTCATAATTTTCATCTTTCCTTTTCATCATCATCAACATCATTCCTTTTCCACAACCATTTTCTTATTTCTGCAAATGCATCTTTACCCCTTCTGTTTTGTTATATAACAGTTTTATATTTTTCTTTTCTATAATACATAGATTGCAACAAATAATAATCCATCTATTTAATCAATTTCTTCCATCTTCCTTTTCCATATTTACCATACAATATCACTTCAATATTCACTTCTTTGAATCTTTCCGAACTATATACCTTTTTAAATTTTTCTATAAAAGGCTCAATCATTTTATATTCTAAAAAAAAAAAAATGTTTTGCAATTTTCTCTACCTTGCAGTCATTAACACAGCTTTACATTTTTTATGTCCCATCAGGTATCTTCTTTAACAAAATTCGCTATAAAAAGTCCCCAGCTTCATTGAAATATTCAAATATTTTTCTTCTTTCCTTTATTGCATTTCTAATATAATCTGATAAATTACTTCATGAGTATATGGGAAAAATATCTTGCATAATTGTATTCATACTACTGCTATTGTCACTACAATGATCACTTTTCCATAACTTTACTTTATTCACATATCCCCTTCTTTCAAAAGTCTCTTTTTAAACCTTTTTTTCTTTTTATTTGCTTCCATGCTCTTCATAAGTCTCATATAACAATTTCCCTACAATTTTATTCCCTGTTTTTCATACTAGGACAGGTGCATTGATGCTAAAAAAATAGGATTTTTTCAGACCTAACCACCCTTCTTTTTATAGTATATTATTCTTCTTCTAATAAGTCTCAAATCCCATATAAAACAGAAAAATATTTCAAGGAATTCCATTTCCAGTTTTGCTAGAAACATATAAACTCCCCTAACATAAGCACGTTTCCCCAAAGTATATGTATTTAGAATATACATTTTTTTATTATATGATAAATTAGAATTTTTCTAGCATACACATATTTTTTTATTTCTTCCAGTTTCAGTTTTCACTGATTCAGTATATTTTTATACTCCCAAAACCTGACCCCCTAATATATTAATTTCCTTCATATTATAATAAATTGCACTTATCTTCTTTCTTTTACCAATCCCTTGTTTATCCTTTATTCAATCTTAAACCCACCTTTTTAATAGCATTTCAATTTTTATAGTACTTTCATTCATCCCTTCTATGCTTTTTGCTACAATAATCAAATCATATGCATAATCTTAAAGAAGCTTAAGGAAATCCAATCCCTCAGAGCCACACTCTCTAGGGATCTAAACCTTGTCATCACAATGAACAAAACATGCTGGAGGGATAGGTTCCTGACCCAGAGACTCCCCAGACTCTGGAATAGACTGCCCATACATGTCAAGCAGAGTGCCTCTTTGGCCCTCTTCAAAAGGAACCTTGATGATTGGATGGGAGATAGGTATTTCACCCCAGGGATCACATCAGTCACCCTGCTAGACAGGAATCCAGGGAAGTAAATACTGTGGGAAGAAAAATCCAGGGAATTGTTATGGCTAGACTTGTATAGTCCCTAGGGCCGATAGCCTAGTACCAACCTATGAACCTATATGACAGACATACTAGTATCTCAGTTTCATTTCCTGCCTTCCAACATACTTCATCCATATTTGACATAGCCTAAATAATTGCATATACTACTAGAACAAAGATACACATGCTTAAGAGACACCCCTGCTGAACCCCCCTTATTACCTTGATCTCTTTAAGCATTTATCCATTTACCAGAACTTTCATCCATGAATTTTCATAGCAAGTTTTTATAGCTTCAAGTATTTTTTTACTTATGCCACATGCTTCCAAAAATTTTCACATTGTCTCATGACTTATCAAATGGCTTCTCTTTATCACATGTAACCAATCTTACCTCCTTTGTTTCTGTCACAATCATACTTACTGTTAACATTTTCTGTACTTCCCTCCCATTTACACCAAACACACCATTTCCCAACATGTTTTGCATCCTTTTTTGTATTATTCTCATTAATATGCTATAATCAATATTGCCTAAAGTCATAGATCTCCAGTTTCTTACATTTTTCCTTTAATCTATTTTCCATATAAAATGTATCATCCCACTACATATTTATTCCTGCATTATCCCTTTATCTAATCATTAATTTAATACTTTATAGAAAAACAGGTTTTCTTCCCTCTCCATTTACTTGTAAAACTCATAACTTAGTCCATCCCATCCTTGTGCTAGGTTTTTCTCCCTTCCTTTATTACTTCTATAGTAATCTCCTTTTCCAGTGTTGTCTTACTACTTTTAGATATTTTTAACACAACATTCCTTTTTCTCAACTTCTTAATTTTCATGCATTTTACCTACAAATTTTCTACTACTTCCATCATTTCTTTATGTTTATATTTTAAATCAGTATTTTCATTAAATATTGCATCCATTCTTCCTTCTACTATTTTCACATGTTTTCCTTAATAATATGATACCTCTTCTTTCTTACCTTTTAAAAAATCCTTTATTCAAATAACTTTGTAACTTTCCCTCTTTTTTGTCATGTAACTTTCTTTCTGTCTCTCTTATTATGTTTCTTTTTTTCACAATTTCTACTTGACACTCTTCCATTATTTCTTTATATTGCTATATTTTTAATTCTGTTTTCTAACATTAAAAAAAATGTTATACTTTTCTTTAAATACTACCCACAACACAGATCAATGTTCATAAAATTCCATCACTGTTATATGTTCTTCCTATAATTTCTTATACTCCAGCTTCATTTCATTGGTCTTGCTTAACTTCAGTAGTTACCATTTCATTACTTTTCCTTCTTTTATTATTTTGTTATTGGCATCTATTTTTGCCCACACGCCTCCTTCTATTTCTTCCATTCCATTAGAACATATTATTTATTTATTTATTTATTTCCAGTTTGATGACCGGGGAGGTCCACTGGGCTAAGGGAGCCCATTTTCACTGGAAGCCTGGGGAGAAAAGCTCCACATTACATAGTTTAATTACAGATACAATCAGAGTAGAGTAAAAACAGTTATAATTACAAGTACATTTCATGTTAGAGACTGGAATTCTTCTTTGGTTACATAGCAATTAAATGTAAGATGGCAGTAATGGCTTCATTGGAAGGAGAGAGTAATGACTTCATTGAAAAAGAGAGGAAAGGTGGAAGTAGGCTATTTACAGTATATACATTATGACAATATTATTAGTTTAGCCTGCATTCAGAGTTAGCTAGGTGTTTAGTAATTCAGGATGGAGTGGGGTGATTAGTAGGCTAGGTAGGGAGAATGCAGTTGCATTTCCAATTAGAGGAAAGGTAGGAATGGAACTGGGATTTGAAGTTATCAAAGTTTTTACAAGTCCTTAGTGAAGGAGGGAGAGAATTCTATTTTTTGGCTAAAGAGAAGGATAAAAGAAGTTGACCAGCAGGACAGGTGGGTTTGTGGACAGTGATTAGGTTTTGGTAAGTGGATCTTAGAGTTCTGGGTGGGGTGTATAGTTGTAGGATGTTGGTTAGTGCAGGGCAATTAGCAGGTTGAAATATTAGTCTGTGGGCTGTAGTAATTTGGATGAAGTCTAGGTAGTTGGTGAGTTCTAGCCAATTTAACAAGTGGAGGGCAGTGCAATGATGGGAGGAGTATTTGGCTTTGGTGGCAAATTTTGAAATTTTATTATATCAGACTTCTAGTTTGGAGGAGAGAGAGGAAGACAGGTTTGTTAGTAAAGGAGTGTCATACATTAGTGAGGGAAGTAGACAGGTGGTGGCAAGAGTTTGTTTTGTAGAAGGAGAGAGAAAGTGGATGTTTCTGTATAACATGCCAAGTTTTACATGTGCTTTCTATATGTTTTGCTGAATGTGAGTATTACATTTTAGGTGTTCATCTATAGTTACCCCAAGTAGGTTAGAGAAGAAAACAACCTATATGGTAGTGTTGTTTTGGCTGATAATTTGGAATGTGCTTTTATTAAGAGCGAAGGATTTTGAAGGAGAGAATAGTAATATTTTGGATTTGTTGACATTTAGAGAGAGGTTATAGGTTCATAGGTTCATAGCTATGTACTAGGCTAACAACCACAAGAGCCATTTTAAGCTTAGCCATGAATTCTAAATACCTGACAAGTTCTGGTGCCCTTGGTAAGTGTAAGCAGGGGCTTGGGTGATAAACCATTTACAAACGGGCCTATGAGATGAACCATTTACAGGCTGCTGGTGTCCACTAGAGACATAGGTACCATACCAGGGATGAATTTCTTTCTCCCCTTCCAATTATCCAAGTTGTACTTAAATTGGGCTAGAGAGTAGCTCTACTTCATGTGGATGGGGAGCCTGTTCCAGAGAAGTTGTAGTCTCTGGGATACATACCTATCTCTCCAGCAGATCCTATTTATATCAAAAGGCAAGGTTTATGTCTTTAGAATGGATAACTCTGGTGCTATTTGTTTTGTAGATATGCAGGAGGTCCATCAAAGTGGGGCTGACAACAACTTCTATGCCAGGGTTAGCTATCCTCTCAAAAGCCAGTAGGAGGCAGAGTACAGAGATAGGGCCTTGAGGTGGTCTGCATAGGACATGTTACTTATGCTCTGTATTATTTTAGTAAGGAACCTCTGTGGATGTTCCAACTGTTGGATATGCCTGGTTAAGTACATAAAAAAGGGGGCATTGTACTCAATGATAGTTCTGATGAATGCTGAATACAGTGGAACAATGACTTCCTTGGACCTAGATGCCATGCCTTTGTTTCTAAGTTGCACAACATAGAATTATATCTTTACTGTTGTAGACTCATGATGGTTAAAGGCTAGATTACCGTCTATGTGTGTCCCCAAGTCCCTAACTACTGGGTCAGCTCTTAGGGGTGTGTTATCAATATGATAGTTACCAGGGGTGGATGACTTCCTAAAATATACTATTATATATTTCTTGGCATTTAGTTTTAGTCCATGGCTCTGACACCAATCATTTGTCTGTGTCAGCACTTCCTGGAGAACATTTGTGTTGGTGGGGGATTCAGTGACAACTCCTAATTTGCATTGATCTGCAAATTTAGTCAGTCAGAGATCGTTGACATTGGCCTTGACTTCAGGGAAATAAATGCCAAAAAGGAGCGGTCCCAGATCCCTGAGGGACTTTGCTTGTGACTGACATCTTTGTAGAGGTGGACTACCCAATTCTAACTTCCTGAGTCCTATCTGTGAGCTAGCTGACTATCTACTGGGTGACATAAGGGTTTGAACCTATCCTCTTGCATTTGTCAACAATGCCTGAGTGGGGTATTGTGTCACATGCCTTGGCCATGTTAAGGTAGACAGTTTGAACCATTTTGCCCTCATCCATTGCTTTGGTGATCTTCTTAAAGAAGTCTATCAGGTTGAGTAGACATGACCTGCCCTTGATGAAACCAGATTGGATTGGGTCCAGTGTCTGCAGATTTCCTATGTCATTATTGATCATTTCCATGATAATTCTTTCCATGGCTTTGTATATGAGACTATAGTGAGACTTATGGGTCTGTAGTTTCCAGGGTCTATAGATGATCACCTTTGTGCAGACAGATGATTGTTGCTATTCTCCATTCATGAGTCACAAATCCTGTTTGGAGGCTACAATTAATTAGCAATTCCAGAGGCCCTGATAGGTCATGTTTTATGCTATTTAGAAGCCATCCTGGGATATTATCTGGGCCCATTGATGCAGTGTTGTTGGTCTTGGAGAGCATCGAGGACCTGTTCCCTAGTGATAGCAGGGTGAGTTACATTTGATGGTATTTTGTGAGGTAAAGTTGAGGGGAAGAGACAAGTAAAGTTGGAGCTGAATTTGTTGACTAGTAGGTTTGCAATGTCTTTGGCTCAGTATAGGTAGCTCCATTAACAATGACATCTGCACACAAATGTGTATTGCATTTCAGGTTGTGGACATAACTAAAGAATGCCTTGTGCTTGTCCTTGGCCTGGGAGGCCAGCTTTACCTCAAATTTGGCTTTGGTAGACTTTATTTGTAATCTGAGTTGTTTGTTTAGTTTGATGGGAGTACTTTTATCCTGCTGCGTGCTGGACCACCTAATTTTGCCATGATTATCTTCCTTATGTTATACAGCCTATTGATATTGTAATTCCACCAGGGTGGCTTCTTTTTGAGTTAGTTCTGCACTTGTTCTTGGTGAGTAAGCTGCCTCTTTGCAACTGTTAACATGCTTGTATAGGGTTTCTGTGAACAGTTCCATGTAGGCAGCAGAGTTCTCAGGGTTTATGAGAGCTTGAAATTTTGCCAGGTTATTAATAATAGTAGAATGTTAGCTTTAGAGTAGTTCCTGTGTATTCCAGAGTTAGCTGGGGCTTCATGTTTTATTTTTATTTCAAAGGAGACAATTTTGTGGTCTGATCTTACCAGAGAAGACATGACACTAAGGGGTGTGCAGCAGTCTCCCATATTAGTAAAGACCAGATCCAGTATGGTTGCACCTATGGCTAGTGTATTGACAATCTGGTGCAGGGAGTTTGTGCTTACAAAATCCAGTAATCTCTGTGTCTTGTACATTTGTTGTCTTATGAGATTCCCAATTAATAGTGGGGTAATTAATGTTGCCTATGAATATAGTATTTGTTTGGATGGTGAGTGTTTCCTGTAAGCTTAAATACATGGTATGGGTTTCCTGGGTTATAGAGGGGACCTAAGTTTTTAAGAAAGTGGTATGGGATTTTGCCTATTGTGATATGAATATGGAGATGCTCAAGTGCATTATCCTGTTTGACCAGCCTTTAGATATATTTATTTATGATGTAAATTGAAACACCTCCACTTTTAGTCTCTGACTGTGTAGTAGCTGGCTAAATGTGTGGAAGGCATTGTGCTCTTTTCATCTTTAAACCATGTCTCAGAGACTGCACAGACATCAGTATTCTCTAGGGTGAAGAGAGCTTCTAGGGAGTGGAGTTTTTTGTTTACACCTCTGGCGCTGAGCAGTAACACCTTTAGAGTTCTTTGGTTTTGGTTTGCTATGTCAGAAGTACTTTCAGTTTGGTATTGTCTAAAAAAGACACTATGGGGGAGGAGAATGATTTAGCTAATATTCAAAAACCTAGAGGGGGGAGGTACAGACCATCTTTGGCAATGCGCCATGGTCTGCTGAGCATCTCCAAATGATTTATTTCACTGGGGGCCCATCATGTAGTGAGGAAAAGGCTGAAAAGGATTCTTATAATTTAGAAAGAAGGAACCAATAGCCATTCATCATTAAATTATGGACTTGGGCTACAAGTTGCTGGTGCGTACTTTGTGTAACGAAGAAGCACTTATTACCTTAAAACAGATGGAATGATATACTGGGAGAAGAGAGAGAAATACTTATACGGTCTTTGCTAACTATACTGTGATGATGGCCCATGTTAGACCTGTTACCAAAGGGAAAGATGTGTTAAAGTATGTTTTGAAGAATGACATTTTTACAGACATCGGCTATAGCTTCCTGAGTAAGAAAATCTGATAACCTGACTTTAACTAATTATGCTAGTTATTAATTATGGAATTAGTAAGACATGATCATGTAAGAGTAGTATTTAAAATGATCTAAGATTTCTAAATTAAGCAACAATAAGATACTGAAACATACCAAAGACTGCCGAGTGTATTCAGAAGATGTTACTGTACTATTGTGTTCAAGTACAGTAAGAATGATGCAGAGAGAATGACATGTTGATTGTTTGTATCTGAGGGTTGTTTTAATAATAAGTGTAAACAAGAGGACAAGACCTAAAACAGAACCCTAAGGTCTACCTGTATGTGACCAGCTAGAAATGGCAGTGTGTTATTGACATGGATATTCCCTGATCTGTTTGTTAGATGATTATCTATAAAGATTCTGGTATCTGAGAGACACTTAAGAAGCATCCAGTGACCCACTGTAGCAAAATCTTATTTAAATCAGTAAACAGGGTCCCAGTTAACAGACATTACCTGTATTTGAAAGAATCCTGTCTGTCTTATTGGCCATAGTTCCAATTAATGTAGAATAGTCCCTTACATTTGCATGCTGGAAGGGTGACATAATTCTATACTAACTTTAATTAAATAACTGTTTGTTCTAAAATATTAATCTAAGCAGGAAAATTAGAAATGTACCAAAATTATTTAGGAGATCTGAGTTTGGCTGTTTTTTAACAGTATTGTGATAGGGTTTTCCATGTGTTGGGAGTAAATTCTGGAAAGATTAATAAAATTACCTAATGGTTTAACATTTAAGAATATTGATTGTAAAAATATTAGTATATAAGATACCACCTAAATTACGATGAGTGCTAGTATAAGTAAGGGAAATAAAATTCTGCTGCTAGTGGAAGCAATTTTGGAATAGGAGTGACTGAAAAAATATTCATCTTCAGTATATGGATGTGTACTTGTTAGTAAAGATATAGAAAGAAAATAGGGAGCCTGTGTAACTTGCAAATCTACATTCCTTATAGTACCATCTGTGCACTACATGTATAAAACTGGTACATAAAGTTTTTACATGCTGTACTAAATGTACTCTGTCTAAATATGTTGCATTTTATTTGTTTTTAATTTTTAATTAAAATAATATGTGTTCAGAAACAAAATCTGTATTTCCATTGTTCTATGTATCCTTCTGACTTGGGGTGAGGCTGAACAAGGTCAAATGACCAGCTCATCCAACTGGTTATCAGATTAACAAACAAACAAACAAACAAAGCAAAAAAATAAGCAAACAATGACCAAAGAGTATTAGCACAATCTTTGTCAGATGGTGTAAAGCTACCAAGAATAACTGAAATAGGATATTTATGGGAAGAAGATATTCATAATAGTTAAAAATGGTAATAAAAATGAAATACATTTCATGTGGTAAATTTGAACATACAACATCCAAATGCCGTAGACTCAATCATTT